>NC_135238.1:205311948-205471948 GCF_051348905.1 Ranitomeya variabilis | reverse complement strand
CAAATCCCTGTTCTCCAGTCTTTAATTTACCATGCGGAGCGAGTCTCCCAGGTGATTCGGCCCTGATGCACCAATTGATGGTGCTTTCACCCACACAGCTCATGTATCTGGGTTTGTTTCCATGAATTTGCAGTGTATAAGTATCATGCTTAGACACTAACACACCAGTATCTGTAAATTGCAACCCAAGTGGCAGCAGAAAAAAAACTATAAATAAAAACATGTTAAACCAGTTCATTTAATATCTTATTAAAAATATCATTGTTTATATAATTATTATAAAAACTAGATCACATCGGGAGGGCGGTAATGTCACGATAGGGGCTGGCATGCGGCGCTGTTGTTGCCTAATGGCATCCTGTGATAATCTATTGACTTTTGCATCAGGGGACTCATGTGCTTGATGCCTACGCTTATATGCATTGTTTTTGTCCTAGCGATGCTGTTGCTCTTCAAGAGTCTCATTAGCCGTTTGTTGTCTTCGACGTTGTGCCTTTGCTGCTTTCCTTTCATTGTCACTGGCGTACTTTTTAGGAGGAGTCATGTTGGCGTTGATATTTGCTTTTTAAAGGGGTTTCCCACGAACAGAAGTTAATTTTATAAATTGTCTGTCTGACCGTGTACCAAACATACCACAGCTCCTGGGCAGGGGAGGAAGCAAAAGACAATACTGACATTACAGCAGGAGATCGCAGAGGATACATTTTGTGAGGTAAAATATTTTTTAAAAAGTCAGTGAAATATTTTACCTCACAAAATGAATCCACTGTGATTCCCCTGCTGTAATGTCAGTATTGTCTTTTGCTTCCTCCCCTGCCCAGAAGCTGTGATACGCTCTGTACATGGTCAGACACAGACAATTTTTAAAATGAACTTTCGTTTGTGGGAAAACCCCTTTAATGGGACCGGCTTCATCTGCCTCTAGACATGTCGCACATCTGCCGCTGGGATCAGCCGAATTATTCTCTGCACCTGTGCATAATTCGCACAGGCGCAGTAAATCAGATCGCCGCCATCTTTGTGCAGACAGATAGCGGCGGTCACATTAAAACTGTGCATGCGCTCCTCCTGTACAAAGATAGCGGCAGTCAGTGAATCATTCGGCTGATCCCGGCAACAGCATGTTCGCGACGGTGTTCCGCTGGTGGTACCGTGCAAGAGCATACCTCCCAACCGTCCCGATTTCAGCGGGACAGTCCCGCTTTGGCACCGGGGTCCCGCTGTCCCGCTTCGGGCATTTAAAATCCCGAATTTGCGGCCGCCGGTGAAGCCCCGCCCACTTCCGGGACGTAGAGAGAGCCAGCCTGTTTTTTTTTTTTTTTTTTATAAAAGCTGCCTCCTGACCGCCCGCGCAACACCCCCCCCCCTCCCGCCCCCTGTGCGGCGCTGCCACGCTGAAGGAGAGAGCCTGCAGCAATCAAGAAGAAAGGTCAGCGATTCACTACCTCTGGCTGTGTGTGCACGGAGCTCCGGCTTCTGCTCTTAGCTGCTATCCCGGCAGAGAAGGAGAGACGGGGGAGGTGCCGGGATAGTGCAGAGCTGTGAGCAGGAGACTGAAGACTTCAGCAGAGAGCTGCACATGGACATCAGCCGCCCCTGCATCACAGAGGAGATTGTGTGTGTGTGATGTGTGTGATGGCTGCGTGTGTGTGTGTGATGGCTGCGTGTGTGTGTGATGGCTGCGTGTGTGTGTGATGGCTGCGTGTGTGTGTGTGTGTGTGTGTGTGATGGCTGCGTGTGTGTGTGATGGCTGGGTGTGTGTGTGTGATGGCTGTGTGTGTGTGATGGCTGCGTGTGTGTGTGTGTGATGGCTGCGTGTGTGTGTGTGTGTGATGGCTGCGTGTGTGTGTGTGTGATGGCTGCGTGTGTGTGTGATGGCTGTGTGTGTGTGATGGCTGTGTGTGTGTGTGATGGCTGTGTGTGTGTGATGGCTGTGTGTGTGTGATGGCTGTGTGTGTGTGATGGCTGTGTGTGTGTGATGGCTGTGTGTGTGTGATGGCTGTGTGTGTGTGATGGCTGTGTGTGTGTGATGGCTGCGTGTGTGTGTGATGGCTGCGTGTGTGTGTGATGGCTGCGTGTGTGTGATGGCTGCGTGTGTGTGATGGCTGTGTGTGTGTGATGGCTGCGTGTGTGTGATGGCTGCGTGTGTGTGATGGCTGCGTGTGTGTGATGGCTGCGTGTGTGTGATGGCTGCGTGTGTGTGTGTGATGGCTGTGTGTGTGTGTGTGTGATGGCTGCGTGTGTGTGTGTGTGATGGCTGCGTGTGTGTGTGTGTGTGTGATGGCTGCGTGTGTGTGTGTGATGGCTGCGTGTGTGTGTGTGATGGCTGCGTGTGTGTGTGTGTGATGGCTGCGTGTGTGTGTGTGTGTGATGGCTGCGTGTGTGTGTGTGTGTGATGGCTGCGTGTGTGTGTGTGTGTGATGGCTGCGTGTGTGTGTGTGATGGCTGCGTGTGTGTGTGATGGCTGCGTGTGTGATGCATTTGTGTCAAAGCTGCATGTGTTTGTGAGCTGCGTGCGTGTGTGAGCTGCGTGCGTGTGTGAGCTGCGTGCGTGTGTGAGCTGCGTGCGTGTGAGCTGCGTGCCTGTGTGTGAGCTGCGTGCCTGTATGTCATTATACAGTATGGAGCATCATGTGTGGTCATTATACAATATGGAGCATCATGTGCGGTCATTATACAGTATGGAGCATCATGTGCGGTCATTAGACAGTATGGAGCATCATGTGCGGCCATTATACAGTATGGAGCATCATGTGCGGTCATTATACAGTATGGAGCATCATGTGCGGTCATTATACAGTATGGAGCATCATGTGTGGCCATTATACAGTATGGAGCATCATGTGCGGTCATTATACAGTATGGAGCATCATGTGTGGTCATTATACAATATGGAGCATCATGTGCGGTCATTATACAGTATGGAGCATCATGTGCGGTCATTAGACAGTATGGAGCATCATGTGCGGCCATTAGACAGTATGGAGCATCATGTGCGGTCATTATACAGTATGGAGATCATGTGCGGTCATTATACAGTATGGAGCATCATGTGTGGCCATTATACAGTATGGAGCATCATGTGCAGTCATTATACAGTATGGAGCATCATGTGCGGCCATTATACAGTATGGAGCATCATGTGCGGCCATTATACAGTCTGGAGCATCATGTGCGGTCATTATACAGTCTGGAGCATCATGTGCGGTCATTATACAGTCTGGAGCATCATGTGCGGTCATTATACAGTCTGGAGCATCATGTGCGGTCATTATACAGTCTGGAGCATCATGTGCGGTCATTATACAGTATGGAGCATCATTTGCGGTCATACAGTATGGAGCATCATGTGCGGTCATTATACAGTATGGAGCATCATGTGCGGTCATACAGTATGGAGCATCATGTGCGGTCATTATACACTATGGAGCATCATGTGCGGTCATACAGTATGGAGCATCATGTGTGTTCATTATACAGTATGGAGCATCATGTGCGGTCATTATACAGTCTGGAGCATCATGTGCGGTCATTATACACTATGGAGCATCATGTGCGGTCATACAGTATGGAGCATCATGTGTGTTCATTATACAGTATGGAGCGTCATGTGTGTTCATTATATATTATGGAGCGTCATGTGTGGTCATCGTACAGTATGGAGCATCATGTGTGGCCATTATACAGTATGGGGCACTGTGTGGCCATATTTTTTTGTTTATAATTATTGTATATGAAACTGTGATCGGCAGTGCTAAATGGGTGTGGTTGGGATGTGGATATGGGTGTGACTAATTATGAATGGGTGTGGTCAGAGGCGTGGCCTAAAATTTGCCGCGGCGCGCAGAGCGCGCCGCAAACTTTGTCCCTCTTTCCCATCTTCAAAAGTTGGGAGGTATGCAAGAGGCTGCGTGAGTGTGGTGCGTACGGTGTATAGAGTGTGTGTGGTGTGACGGTGTTCCGCTGGTGGTACCGCGCATATAGGTTGGTACCAGCTGCAGCTTCCATATTGAGACACCCATCACTTGGGTGTCCCAATATGGCAGTCGGTGAACTTCCTCCACTTGGAATTCTGGAATACGGTGACATCTGGACAGAACTGGAAGTGAAAACATTAGAAGCGAATTATATAAATAGATAAAAATCCAGGCACCTTCCCTTTAAAAAAAAAAAAAAGTCCACTCCTTGTACAGCTTGCCATTTTTTTGGACAACCAGCTATGCTTGCAAGCTGTTTGCTATACAGATTGTAAGCGCAGCTCTGAAGCTGACCAGGTTGCTGGATCCGGCCACACTCAGTATCCCTGTGCTTCTCTCATGCTGTAAAAGCAAAGCCAGCTCTGCCAGCCACATCGGACATCAATCAGATTGCGCCACTAGCTCGGTCATGCCGCCGGCCAACTCTGTTGGTCTTCATGAGCACAGCGAACCCAACAAATTTGGAGCCAGGAGGCAGAGGAGCCAGGAGAAAGGAACTTTTTGGTGCACATCAGTCTATGGCCAGGAATTATTTCATTTCCCATGCTCTATAACTTGCATCCGCTGTTTTTCAGTGTGTGGTTTCTCATCAGTCTTCTGCCAGCACTATAGGTGCTAAAGCTTCCGCTCTCTCGCTTCCCAATATGCAATAATCCTGCCATTGTCCACTGGCTTACTGGCCTTGTATTTGCCATTTGACAGACGCTTCCTGTAATCAGTCTCACATTCTCTGCTGCTAGAGATGGCTTTGAGCTTGAAAACTGGCAACTTTCACGAAGATAACCTGGAGGAAGACAACTTGTGGCCAATACCCCAATCATCATATCTCTCCGAAGTAAGACCACATAATATATATTTTTGCTGGATTGTAAATTTATGGCATCTTCTATAAAATGATAGGACGGTTATCTGTTTAGTTTGCCTGTACAGTTTATCTTCCGATTTTGTATGAGATTTCCAAATATCTGTAATAAGTTCCAGACCTGAAAAGGAAAAAAAAAATTAAGCCTGTGACATCACTAGATTGCGGAGGTCAGTTGGGGTCAGCCCCTATGACACTGCGTCTCTGCCAAAGTCACACAATCAACAGATAAATAAGGTTCAGGGGGTAGTGGTGATTTCAGTTTTAGGATTGTTAATAATTTCTACATCCCAGAAAATGCAGTTTACAGTTTATGCGGACTAGTTCCATGTGCGTTTGGTGCATACACCTCCGATCTGTCCTTTCTCTAGTTACCTTGTCATTTCAGATGATTTTCCATTATAAACGTGTGTGTGTGTGTGTGTGTGTGTGTGTGTGTGTGTGTGTGTGTGTGTGTGTGTGTGTGTGTGTGTGTGGAGCGCCCCCAGACGCAGGGCTGGAGTTGTCACGGTGGCTAGACCCGGTCCGTGACCCTGCTAAGGGGCGTCCAATGAAAGATGTGATGATGGTGCGTGGTGCAGGTCGCGATGAATAATGAAGACACAGGGTAGCAGTCTCTTTACCTCTTTACTGAAGGCTTCGGGATCTGCAATCCAGAGCACTGCTAACAGGGCTGGCTGAGACCGGCCGGTCCGAAGGCACCTCCAGGGTTCCCTTTGCAGGTGGAAATCAGTGCCTACCTTCTAGCGCCTGTGTGTTGTAGTACCTCCCTGCTGAGCACCACGGGATAGTCCTCACAACTATTGTGTCCGTTTCTGATGTTCTTTTCTCTGTCCCCCAGATGATATGGCTAGGACGCACCCGTATGACGGGGTAGGCCTGGAGTTATTCTGGGACCCTAGAGACGCCCCTCTCCCACAATTACCTCCTTTGTCTTCGTTAGGTGATTTAGGTGAGACAGCCAACCTAGAGTCAACTGTCCTGCCGCTGTTTGAAGTAGTACGTAAAGTCTCTTACTTCCTCGGTGCTCCGGCCACCGTCTATGCGCCTCAGAAGGATGTTGCCACGGTCTTAAGGGCACGACTCCTTCTGGTTCTATCTCCTCTGCGCTGTGATCTCGCTTCTCAATTCTCCGCAATATACTCCGCTTCGTGTCCTTTCTTAGGAGTCTGCCGCTATGGACTCAAGCACGGCTCCGTAACGTTCTGTCTGTCCTAGGCCGCTGTCAGGATCCCACCCCTGACAGGTCCTCTCTCGAGCTCTCCCTAGCTACCTACTCCCCAACTTCCTGTCCAACCCCCAGTTTTACCAGAGTGTGAGGAGTGGCCTACTAGATAGAACCACCCCCCCGGTGGCCGAAGTGTGGAGTGTAGTGTGTGTCTGTGATACCTGGTCAGGTGAACTCCTTTAGTGCAATCAGACGTAACATCGCTCCCTTTAGTGGCAGAGCGACATTACTGCAACGACCAGGACTCTGGGGCGCTGCATGTGTACACTACTTATGGCCATCATATGACTTGTATCATGTATTTGTATACAGGTACTTAGAGGCCATGACCCAGAAGATGAGGACTTAGTGGTAACCTGAACCAATTGATTATTTACTACAAACAATTTAGGTGAAAAGAAATTAAAAGGTCTAAAGGTTTAGTGATTTACAAGACGTATGAAAGTAATTCACGATACTGAGGGTTACTATTCTAGGTATACAGGATATAAACCGTATCTTTGTGATTCAAAACTGTGTTGTAAAACAAAGGTAACTAAGTAATAAATCAAATGATATTTCTAACTGGTATCCCAGTCCGTTGTATGTCAAAGTCCGTGTGGTAGTCAACACCGTCGTTGCCTAAACACGAAGTCTGTCGTGGTAGCCACGGTAAGAGGCCTCAACGGGAGTCAGCTTTATGTCTCCGTTACGCCATAAGTTTATTACCGCAGTATACTGGAGTCACTTCACCAACGTGCCATTTCAGCTGCCTCCGTCTCCTAGAGAGCAACCAGGGTCCTCTCCAAACCATAGCCTAGGCCTCAGGGAGTCAGCTCACCGGGTCGTCCAAAACTTCAACCGCTTCCCGGATTGTCCGTATACCTGTGACCGCTTCCCGGATTGTCCGTATACCTGTGACCGCTTCCTGGATTGTCCGTACCCCTTTAAATGCTCACTTGATTGTCCGTACCCCTTTAAATGCTCACTCAAATGTCAGTACACTTTTAACAGATCACCTCGATTGTCCATATCCCTTTAACGGCTCACTCGATTGTCCATCCTACCGTGTCCCCTGGGTGATTCTCTGCTTTAATGCTGCTTCTTGGTCTGAGCAAGGGATCTTGTCCTGTCGCTCTTACTAGTTAACTGCGTGTCTGACATGACACGTCTCCAGGTAATGACATCTCCTCTGTCCTGGCCTCAGAGATTTTATATTTTCTAACTGCAACACAGCTGGTGATATGACCTTGTGCCTCACTTCTTCTTCATAACCAGCAACATACATTCTCCTTTTAGTTCCTGCTTGCTTTATTTTTGTTCTTATACTTTCCGGTCACTTGATGGCAGTATTCAATTACTTATGCTCCACCATGCATTCAACTATAGAAGTCTTTCTCCTCCTTACATATTTTTAATGTTTACCCTCTGGAGACTTCATCTATAATTTTTAGGGTTAAGGGTGTAGACTGCCGTATAACTCGTACAAGGATCGTATCACGCTGCATGGACTGGCCTGGCACCTCTCCTAAACTAAGGCTACGTTCACATTTGCGTTGCGTCGGGCGCAGGTTCGGCGACGCATAGTGGCGCATGCGTCATGCGCCCCTATATTTAACATGGGGGCACATGGACATGCGTTGTCTTGCGTTTTGTGACGCATGCGTCATTTTTGGCGCAAGCGTCAGGGCGCACAGGACGCTGCATGATGCATTTTTTTTGCGCCGAAAATCATGCCAAAATTGGACGCATGCGTCACAAAAAGCTGCGTTTTGCATGCGTTGTGCATTGCGTCGCCGACGCTGCGCCGCACAACGCAAATGTGAACGTAGCCTAAGAATGACAGTGTGATGTATTTCTAGGCAGCTGTCAAGCTCAGGACAGCAGAGCAGACAGCCAGTACTAGGATTGCAATGCAATCTGATCCTCGCACAAGTTATACAGCCGTCTGTCTGCACCCTAACAGACTAGCTTCAGATAAAAGGAGATTCTGCTTCCCTGTCTGCAACAAATTCCCAAAATCAGCCGCAGCACGGAGGACATTATACTGCAGTATTGAACACTGGAGTTGTAAATGTAGTACTTGGGTGACATGGAAACTTGGCAGAAAGGCCCGGCACAATCTGTTTCTCTCTGCAGCCGATTCCTCCACCATCCTACTTTTCCAATTCATCTCTGTAAACATCAATATGCAACATGTAACCTCTTACTGAACGGTCATATGAAATATATATGTGACACCCCTGTAAGCTGCCTCTGGGGGCAGGGTGTCCGTTAGTGCTCACCTCCATATGTGCCGAATCTTGCTGGGAGCTGTAGTGGCATGCACGAGGGTCTTCCACTTCTGCCAGAGGTCGACTCGGGACGCTCCATACACACTCACAAGTGATGAGGTTGAAACAATTAACAGCTTTATTTACAGAGGAATAAATGGTGTTAAATACAGAGGGCAAAAAAAGGACCAGCAAAACATATACCACACAATAGGTTCAAAATGTGCTTTGTAGTAGGTCTGAACATTAATAACGTAATTTCCCCTTTAAGTGACAGCAGACACGCTCCTAACTAACATAAACCCAATTGGACTGGGCCCCATCAATGGACTGTTACTGGATACAGCAATGCCAGTAAGACCGTCCAATGATGGGGCCCAGCTGCCTCGGTTGTTGGCTAGCTTGCAGAAGGCTTTGGTGGACACAACTCCCCTTAGGCTACTTTCACATTTCCATCTTTTGCAGACTGTCACAATGCGTCATTCTGTGGAAAAAACGCATCCTGCAAAGTTGCCCGCAGGATGTGTTATTTTCACATAGACTTGTATTACCGACGCATCGCGACGTATGGACACACGTTCCATACGTCGTGCACTGGATGCATCGGTATTTGGCGGGCCGTCGTATCGAAAAAACGTTCAAGGGAACGTTTTTTCGTACGTTGTGTCCTGCATTTTTTACTGCGCATGTCCGGCCGGAACTCCACCCCCTCCTCCCTGGGACTTTACAATGGGCAGCGGACGCGTTGAAACACTGCGTCCGCTGCTCACGTTACTCACAAATTCACAAACTTCCATCGGTAAGTCGCGCCGATGCTTTGCAACGACCAAGTACTGACGGAAACGTGAAAGAAGCCTTAGGCTACTTTCACACTAGCGTTAACTGCAATACGTCGCAAATGCGTCGTTTTGCCGAAACTACGCATCCAGCAAAAGTTCTTGCTGGATACGTTTTTTCGTCATAGACTAACATTAGCGACGCATTTGCGACGCATTGCCAAACGGTGCGTCCGTTTTGCGACGCTTGGGCGTGTGGTAGCGGACCGTCGTGAGAAAAAAACCTTACATGTAACGTTTTTTGCTCCCGACGGTCCGCTTTTTCCGACCGCGCATGCGCGGCCGGAACTCCGCCCCCACCTCCCCGCACTTCCCCGCACCTCACAATGGGGCAGCGGATGCGTGGGAAAAATGCATCCGCTGCCCCCGTTGTGCGGCGGAGACCACGCTAGCGTCGGGAACGTCGGCCCGACGCACGGCGACGGGTTGTTCCCGACGCTAGTGTGAAAGTAGCCTTAGGCTACTTTCACACTTCCGTCTTCCAAATCTGCACAGGATCCATCAAGGCATTGAAATGACGGATACTGTGCAGATTGTGGAAAACGTGTGCACTTGGCCCGTCTTTCTGACGGACCCGTCGAGGCTCTGTGCAACTGTTGTGTATGTGTTTTCGCAGCGGTTTTCTGCTGCAAAAACGCATACACCGCAAAAACCAGGTTAAAAAAAAAAAAAAAATCGCAGTATTCTCACCTACTGGGGTTCCCGCGCAGCGATGCTCCCGGCAGCTAGCGTTCCTAGTACTACATTGCGAAATCTCGCGAGAAGTCGCGGTCTCGCGTATATATAGGGGGCTATGTATGAGCTCATACTGTATCTAGGGGCCTATGAAGGGCTCATACTGTAGATAGGGGCTATGTAGCAACTTATACTGTATTTAGGGGGCTATGTAGGGGCTCATACTGTTTATAGGAGCTATGTGGGGCTCAATGTATATAGGAGCTATTTGGGGCTCATACTGTCTACAAAGGCTATGTGGGGTGTCATAGCCTGTATAAAGGGGGCTATGTGGGGTGTCATACTGTATATGGGAGGCTATGTGGGGGCTCAGTATTAAGCAGTATTAATTTCCTACTGTTCGTTCGACCCTCCAGAGCAGTCGCTGTATCTCATGTGGCCCATCAGGAAACTTAATTGCCCCTCTCGTCGATTTCAAAATTAAAGAGGTTATTCAGGACTATATTAATTTATTATTGTGGGTGTAAGAATGAACAGTGAGGTAATTGCTAACGACTTTAGAAGAAGTAGCTGGCCAACACCACACGGATAAACGGATGCACGTCCTAATTCCACTGGGCCCCCATGGAAGATGTACATACCAGATAAGAAATGAAGGACAGCATCCAGTCCAGGTGAAAGTGTTCACAAATGAATTCCTTTATTTGTTAAAGTGCAACGTTTCGACCCACATGGGTCTTTGTCAAGCTTGTCATTTCTTATCTAATTGCTAACGACTTGTCTGTTATGCTCAGCGCAGATCTCTGCCGGCACACTGCAGTCACTGACTGATTCTACTGGCGAATTTGTGGCTTCCACTGCTGACGTGACTGCAGATGTCAGGCAAATTAACTGCTGGCTCCTTGTGTCCTAACTGTGTGAAGTCGGCAGTCAATCAGCATGACGACATCAGTAGTCACACACCCGTCGACAGTAGCTGGAATATAAGCTGTTCTGTTGACGTTGAGCAGCTGAATCACTAACAGGATCAGTCAGTGACCGCTGTTTAGCATGCGCCAGATAGAACGGGCAGGTAGCTGCTAACGTTTAGTAACTTTTAGCTTTCATCACCAAGATGCCAACATCACAGTTCCCTCCAGCCCTTTCTATTTTCACAAGTGAGTTCGAAGTGATTTAAAGTGTACCCCCAAAAAGTATTAAACTTTTAATATATCGCACTTCTATTCCCAACCCCCATTCTGAGCTGACTCTGGAGCTAAAATGGCTATCCTGATACAAGTTAAATTGTATGAATCTGATCAACAATGAAAGCGTATACCCACCAAATGTTTTGCAGACTGGCCTCAAACAACCTTTAGTTGATCCATGTTATTGCTGCTGTAGAGGTAAAAACATACCGTATTTTTCGGACTATAAGACGCACCGGACTATAAGGCGCACCCAGGTTTTAGAGGTGGAAAATAGGGAAAAAAATATTTGAAGCAAAAAAATGTGGTAAAATATTTAATAACAACATACTATTATATGTGGTGTTACTATATATAATAGTATGTTATTATGTTGGAAGCTGCGGGACCAGTGTGGTGTCTGTACAGTACTATATGAAGACGCTGGAGGGTGAGTATAAGAATGGGGGCACAGGGCTTATATTGAAAGCACCACTCCAGCACTGCAAATAACACTGGAGTGCTGCTTTAAAATCCCATGGGAGAACTATAACTCCCAGCATGTCCTGCAGATCCTATGACATGCTGGGAGTTATAGTTCACTAAAGGAGTGGCAGAGTGCTTTATTGTGTTTTGGAAAGACTAACCTCTTAATTGTGGCAGCCAGCCACACTGTGGTGAGGAAAAAGCATCCCATGACTGCACACACAGAGCCCTCCCTCTTGTTGCCTTTCCACAGCACAGGTAATGGAAGCCAGCAGATTCTAGTGTTGGAGTCTGAAGGACCTGTGATTATGTCAAGAAGAGGGAGGGCTCTGAGCTGCCATGTGATGCTCCAGCCCGCCCACTTCTGACATCACAGGTCCTCCTTGTGCACACTGCACAGCACTCAGCTCCAGCCCAGGAAGGTACCAGCGATCTCCTCTCCCCCGGACCCTGCTGCTGCTGCCTCCTCCTCCCCCAAACACACGGATCTCCCTAGCTGCTGCAGGAATCAGTGCCGAGGAAACCATGTGTGTCCCTGCTTAAGTGCAGTATTCATTTGCTGCTCCCGGCTCACCGCTCAGCTGATAGGTGGGCGGGGAAGCAGCTAATGAATATTCACTGCACTTAATCATCGGGACCACATGGTTTCCCTAGCGCTGATTCCCTGGCAGTGGGGACATTTTTCTGCCTCCTGAAGTGGGATAACAGTGCGATCCCACTCGCTACTGCCCCCCTCCCCACATGCTACATCCCTACCATAAGATGCACCCACACTTTCCTCCCCCCCCAAAAAAAAGTGCGTCTTATGGTCAGAAAAATACGGTAGCTGCTGTAGGCCATTGAAAGTTGGGTGTCCTCAGCTATCCTCAGAAAATGCTCTTTTTTGTTTAAATCATGTTTTTGTGTTATTATGAATTAAATATTTTGGGGATTGTGTTTTTTTACTACAATTTGTTTTACATAAAGATTGTGATATATTAATCATCCAATTTTCAATTTTGTTTTTTTAGACTCCTCCTTCCTGCTCTTTCAGGAAGAGTTTTCAACAGTCTCATTATCACCAGAGGCAGGATTACAATGACCGGTCACTCCTCTATACCGGGTTGTAATTGCCTGGATGGGTATCGGGAAAATCCCCAGTGGGCCCTTGCTGTTGACGAGAGAGGCGGAAGAAGAATAATCTAAAAAAAATGATAAAAATATTTAAAAAGCGTTTTTTAGGGGAACAGGCCATTTAAAAGCGCAGGCAGAGAATGGACAGGCATTACCTAAACTGCCACATTTCTCATCTCAAAGCTGATTGTGCGTCTGATGTTGCCGGCGTATGGCGTCACTGTCATGTGCCGCCTGCGACGGGTGCACTCACGTCATCCACCAGCCTCTGCTAGGTGGGCGGACATTTTAATACAAGCGTACTGGACCTAAGACGACGATGCCTCTTGGCACTGGGAGCTCAGGAAAGTAAGAAGAATTTTTTTTAATTTATGTTTTTGTAGATGCGGCACAGGATGGGGGGCCATAATGGATATATGGCATGGGGACCAGGATGGAAAAGGGATACAGGTGGGCCAGGCTGGGGGACTTAATTTCTGTTTGGGGGACCGGAATGTGGAACGTACAATATTTAGTTTATGGTGGCAAGTGGGGAACATAATTACTTTAGGGTCCAATTAGGGACATTATTACTACTGTAATACAATTTACTTTTTGGAAAACAGTTTCCCATGGGAGGAAGAAAAGGGAAATCCTGCTACTGTGCAGGGTGGCACTACATCGCTTTTTTTTTCTTCATCTGGCGTAGTGTAGAAGTCAGAGAAAAAGTGGGGAAAGTGCTCTGGAAGCGATCAGCTATTAAAAACTGTGTGTTTTAAGCAGACAAGAGTCCTGGCTGGAAGAAGTGATGATGGTCTGTGCCAAATGAGGAAGAAAAGCAAAGGTGACGGACTTCACCTAGAGATGTCACTGGTGATCACTGTCTTACCTGTACACTATACACAATATACAGAGCTCCTGTCTATAATGTCACTAGTGATTACTGTATTACCTGTAAACTGACACTATATACAGAGCTCGTGTGTATAATGTCACTGATCACTGTTACCTGTACACTATATAATATATACAGAGCTCCTTGTGTATAATGTCACTGGTGATCACTGTATTACCTGTACACTTACACTATACACTGTATACTATATACAGAGCTCTTGTATATAATGTCACTGGTGGTAATAAGTGTTATTAGTATTGTGGTTTGTATTTATGATTAGTATTATAGTATTCGGTCACTATGTGGTGGTATTATTTGGCTACTATGTGGTGATAATATGTGGTCTTGTCATGGTGTGGTGGTTTCTCCCATGTATGTGGTATTATTGGTGTTGGTATGTTGGATTGTGTTGTGTATGGCGGTCATTTGTTCTCTCTGATATTATTTAGGAGAAAATTCTTTATTTCCATTAGAGATGAAATACTTGGAACAGATGCACTTACAGGGGTTCTCCGGTGAAAAAAAATAATCACCTCTCCAAAGGGTAAGTGATAACGTATTGATTGGTGGGGGTCTGACTGCTGGGATCTGCACTGATCAGCAGAATGTGGAGCTTTTATCCCCATTAGACTGGAGCTCATGTGTTACTTAACCACTGATCCATTAAATCCCTCAGTGGCTGCGAGCGCTGTTCTTGTTTTTTTCTGGAAGCCCCAAAAAGAATGAATGGAGATGTGGTCAGACATCCCACCTGCCGCTGCATTTTAAAATGGGGATAAGTGTACTGTCTGGGATAAAACTTCCCAATTCTTCTGATCAGTGCAGTTTCTAAAGGTCAATAAGTTTTCACCTATCCTGTGGATCCAATGGATCAGTGATAACTTGATTTAACCAAGAAGCCCTTTAATGCAAGCTACCATAATTATACATCCCAGTTATAGTACGTGTACTTTAGATGTGCAGGAGCCACCTGTGTTTTACAGCCGATGCTCCACTATAACAAGGACAATAGCTAACAGGTATTTGGCCATAGCTGTAGGGTGGGCACCTAGAGTGAATTCTCCCTGTGGGCCCCAGACACCCCAGTCCAACCTTGCCTCTATATACAGCTGATAATACAGTATCCACTAATCACAATAGGGGGTGTCACAGCCAACCTTCTCTCCCTCCCTTCACATTGACCTTTGCACACATTTATTATATGCTTCACTATAAGGCTGGGGTCACACATGCGAGTTTTACGGACGTAAGAGCGCAGAAACTACGTCCGTAAAACGCGCATAACATACGGCACAATTATTCTCAATGGGGCTGCTCCTATTAGCCGTATATTACGGTTCAGTATTATACGGTTTTCTACGGCCGTACAAAATCGCAGCATGCTGCGTTTGTCAGCGTATTGCGCAAAAAATTCGCCAATGAAAGTCTATGGGGGCGAGAAAAATACTGATTCCACACGGACCAGCAGTGTGACTTGCGAGAAATACGCAGCGGTGTTAGTGAAAAGTCGGTAATTCAATTGCCGGCTTTTCATTTCTCCTGCACAAACCCGACAGGATATGAGACATGATTACATACAGTAAACCATCTCATATCCCCTTTTTTTTTGCATATTCCACACTACTAATGTTAGTAGTGTGTATGTGCAAAATTTCAGCGCTGTAGCTGCTAAAATAAAGGGTTAAATGGCGGAAAAAATTGGCGTGGGCTCCCGCGCCATTTTCTCCGCCAGAATGGTAAAGCCAGTGACTGAGGGCAGATATTAATAGCCAGGAGAGGGTCCATGGTTATTGGCCCCCCCGTGGCTACAAACATCTGCCCCCAGCCACCCCAGAAAAGGCACATCTGGAAGATGCGCCTATTCTGGCACTTGGCCACTCTCTTCCCACTCCCTGTAGCGGTGGGATATGGGGTAATGAAGGGTTAATGCCACCTTGCTATTGTAAGGTGACATTAAGCCAGATTAATAATGGAGAGGCGTCAATTATGACACCTATCCATTATTAATCCAATTGTTTGAAAGGGTTAAGAAACACACACACACATGATTAAAAAGTATTTTAATGAAATAAACACAGCGGTTGTTGTAGTAATTTATTGTTCTCTCAATCCATTTCCAGGCCCTCGCTTGGCAAAATAATAAACGCACAAGATACATACCTTCTGATGTCAGATCACTTCCCACAATGTAATCCATCTGAAGGGGTTAATTATTTTACAGGCAGGAGCCCTGCTAATGCACTCGCTCGTGCCTGTAATTCCCCGGCGAATGAATGAAATGTAGGTCATTGACCTACATTTCCTTCAGTCGCGGTGATGCGCCCCCCTGGTGGATGTCCTCATATGACCTGGAGCGTGGGAAAAAGTTCCCAGGCTGCAGTTCATGAGAACATCCACCAGAGGGCGCCTCACCGCGACTCAATGTAAGTACAGATCCAGCTTTCCTTTCAGCACCCGGGGATTACAGGCACGAGCGAGTGGTTTATCGCAGCTCGTGCCTGTAATATTAGTTAACCCCTTCAGATGGATTACCTCGTTGGACGTGATCTGACATCAGAAGGTATGTATCTTGTGCGTTTATTATTTTGCCAAGCGAGGGCCTGCAAATGGATTGAGAGAGCAATAAATTATTACAACAACCGCTGTGTTTATTTCATTAAAATACTTTTAAATCGTGTGTGTGTGTTTTTTTAACCCTTTCAAACAATTGGATTAATAATGGATAGGTGACATAATTGACGCCTGTCCATTATTAATCTGGCTTAATGTCACCTTACAATAGCAAGGTGGCATTAACCCTTCATTACCCCATATCCCACCGCTACAGGGAGTGGGAAGAGAGTGGCCAAGTGCCAGAATAGGCGCATCTTCCAGATGTGCCTTTTCTGGGGTGGCTGGGGGCAGATGTTTGTAGCCACGGGGGGCCAATAACCATGGACCCTCTCCTGGCTATTAATATCTGCCCTCAGTCACTGGCTTTACCATTCTGGCGGAGAAAATTGCGCGGGAGCCCACGCCAATTTTTTCCGCCATTTAACCCTTTATTTCAGCAGCTACAGCGCTGAAATTTTGCACATACACACTACTAACATTAGTAGTGTGGAATATGCAAAAAAAAAGGGGGATATGAGATGGTTTACTGTATGTAAACCATGTCTCATATCCTGTCGGGTTTGTGCAGGAGAAATGAAAAGCCGGCAATTGAATTACCGGCTTTTCACAGATATCGCGCTGAATGAAATCTAAATACAGAATATATATATATGTGTCTCAATGACATATATATATATATATATATATATATATATATATATATATATATATATATATATATATATATATATATATATATATATATATATATATATATATATATATACACACACACTCACCGGCCACTTTATTAGGTACACCTGTCCAACTTCTTGTTAACACTTAATTTCTAATCAGCCAATCACATGGCGGCAACTCAGTGCATTTAGGCATGTAGACATGGTCAAGACAATCTCCTGCAGTTCAAACCGAGCATCAGTATGGGGAAGAAAGGTGATTTGAGTGCCTTTGAACGTGGCATGGTTGTTGGTGCCAGAAGGGCTGGTCTGAGTATTTCAGAAACTGCTGATCTACTGGGATTTTCACGCACAACCATCTCTAGGGTTTACAGAGAATGGTCCGAAAAAGAAAAAAAATCCAGTGAGCGGCAGTTCTGTGGGCGGAAATGCCTTGTTGATGCCAGAGGTCAGAGGAGAATGGGCAGACTGGTTCGAGCTGATAGAAAGGCAACAGTGACTCAAATCGCCACCCGTTACAACCAAGGTAGGCCTAAGAGCATCTCTGAACGCACAGTGCGTCGAACTTTGAGGCAGATGGGCTACAGCAGCAGAAGACCACACCGGGTACCACTCCTTTCAGCTAAGAACAGGAAACTGAGGCTACAATTTGTACAAGCTCATCGAAATTGGACAGTAGAAGATTGGAAAAACGTTGCTTGGTCTGATGAGTCTCGATTTCTGCTGCGACATTCGGATGGTAGGGTCAGAATTTGGCGTAAACAACATGAAAGCATGGATCCATCCTGCCTTGTATGGAGCATCTTTGGGATGTGCAGCCGACAAATCTGCGGCAACTGTGTGATGCCATCATGTCAATATGGACCAAAATCTCTGAGGAATGCTTCCAGCACCTTGTTGAATCTATGCCACGAAGAATTGAGGCAGTTCTGAAGGCAAAAGGGGGTCCAACCCGTTACTAGCATGGTGTACCTAATAAAGTGGCCGGTGAGTGTATATATATATATGTATGTATATATATATGTATGTATGTATATATATATATACTGTATATATGTTTTCCCTAACATTTGAGCACATAAATCCATTAGATGACGGTTTTGCAAGCCTGCGCGAAAATCTCGCAGTACGGATGCCATACGGATTACATACGGAGGATGCCATGCGCAAAATACGCTGAAACACCCTGACTACGGATCAATATTTTGGGAACATTTCTCCGTATTACGGCCGTAGTACGGACGTATAATACGTGGCGTATTGTCTTACGCCAAGTGTGACCCCAGCCTAAGATGGGGTCACTCTGTTCATTATCTCTATTGTACATGTGGATTTCCGGAAACAGCAGCAGGTTAGTCTAAAAAAGCCTCATTGGCCAGTGTGATAATTGCAATATTTCTATTTTTTTATGTTTAATACAAATTGTGATATGACAAAAAATAAAGAAATATTTAACATGAAAACCTGATTTAAACAATGTAATTTTTTGACAATACTTTCCCTTTAAACCTATCTATAGAAAATGGAAAGGGGTATGAACTTAACAGCTTATCGAGGGGGTGCTGTGTAGCACCCTCATCGCTGTAATATTGATGACAGGTCATAGTAAAGTGACTTTTCATAGCTATGTGGCATCTCTATTTAGAGTTTCCATAGACAGGCTTTGTGCTAGCTACCCTAGCGGCTTGCCTACCATCTAGCGACTTGCCTACTGAGGGCATATCATACGAAGAGGGCAATCACTGGAGAAGACTTCAAGGTCAGAAGAATAGAAGGAACAAGGCGAAGAGGAAGACCGGCAGCCCGATATCAAATAAGGGTGAAGACCCTGGTGGACCTTTCTAGGCTTTCACAAGATCGATCTTCCTACACATCATTCAGCCATTAATTCGCCATGGCTTGAAATTGAACAAAAGGCAGTTTTTAAAAAAAAAAAACTAAAAAAACCTCTATCATGTCCCATGGGAACCTTGGCCTTCACCTTTTAACCCCTGTTAAGGGATATTACTGATTTAAACAGGGGCACTGCACTGGCTTGAGTCCACAGAGTTGATCGCGGAGAAGGCTGGCAGGGATAGTCAGATAGCTAGGTAAGAATCAGGAGGTACAGATAAAGAACAAAATTGTTAGGAAAAATAGTCAGAAAATAAGCTGAGATCAGGAGCAGAGAACAGGGGTGTGGACCAGGTAAGGCAGAACTTATAACTGGTAGTGGGAGACAGGGATTGTTGAGGAGTTCATACAGTGAGCAGAACCATTCAGGGCTCACAGCAGAGAGTTAATACTATATAATACCAATTAAACCCCAATCTCCCTCCCTGGATGGTGTCATAAGTCCCAGAGAATAAAGCAGGACTGCCTAGTTGTCGTCTGTAACGAAAGTATGGCCTTTCCCGGTGACAGAAGTGGAAACGGAGAGCAGGTATTGACATGGATGTTGGTTTTCAATATCAAGAGACCAGACAACCGCTATAATGTAATCTGTGGGAATGAGTCCCAAACACACAACGTGGTGTGATAGTAAGTACCCATGACCAATGATCCACTTAATCTCCCTGTGAATGGGGTAATTGAAAACCTATTTGTAGTGATCAGTAATGGTCCCACTCCAAGCTACTTATCATAGGCCAACCCTTTTAATAATACCACCAAGTACCATTTCCACGCGATCAGTTCCAGTTTAGTTTTGATATAATCCGCATAATGTGAGACACTGGTAGCTAGGGACTCACTGCCTATCAGTCCTCTATAACTTTATAGCAGTGTATCAATAGCAACCAGACAGTTGTAAATGTTATCTGTCATCAGTTTTTGCTACACCATCTAAGAGCAGCATGATGTAGGGGCAAAGACATTGATTGCAGCGATGTCACTTACCCACAACACTGATTGGAGACATTCTGTATACACTGTGCATAGGCCGAAAGCTGCCAATCAGTGGTGTTAAATTCAGAGGTTATAACAAGGAACAGGAGAACCGAATATCACACAATTTACGATACAAGATCAAAATGTGCCTACATGGTCGCAGATTTCCTAGTCATCTAGTGATAATCTTGTGTTCATAATATAAGTGATTTTATAAAAAAAAATATAGCAAGTAGCCCAGTATCTGACACATTGCTCGAATGCTAGAATCAGGGTTTCTGTCTCTACATTATGCTGCTCTCAAATTGTGGCAAAAACCTGGTGACAAATTTCCTTTAAATGACCCATGGGCTGATCCACACTGGATACTAATGTGACAAAAGATGAGGAGCAGTTTGTGTGCAAATTACACACTAAGATTTTCTACTGAAACTTTATCGAAAAACCTCCTAAATCTCTGTTCACAAGCCATTTCCATTTTAGGAACAGAAAAACGGAATACTTGATTCATTCCATTAGTTATGCAAGTGTAAGCAGAGGTGCTCCATTGTGGATTATGGGGTCTGCTTGTCTTCAATTGCTTACAATAACACAAAAACTTCCTCTGCAGGACTTCTTCTTTCATCTGTAAAATATTATAATCATTGTGGCCTCTCTGCTATCATGTGCATTAACTGATACAAACAGAATAGACAAATGGAATATCCAAATGGACATGTGAACAGAGCCTGAACATTCCGATACTGATGCATCTGATACATTCATCTGATCGCACTGCAATCCCAACTTGTAGTCATTCCCAGGACGTTCTCTGCATCCTTAGAACAATCCTTAATGTAATGTACATTACTCAAGTTTCTTATTTCTTTATCATCCAAATCCACCAAAGGGGGTATAAAAAGCCATCCCCATCCTCAAATAACAAAGGGAGATTGTCTCTTTGCTACAAATCCTTAATTACAAAAGCGCAGAGGAGGGGGCTCCAAGGCTTGTGGACAAGCAGCGCAGGGTCTCCAGGAGCTGAGGGTCTCTTTGATCAAGAAAATCCAATTATTTGTGTATATACATTTCCCACATAGTGATTAGTTCATTAATTGTCCCGCCTTTATCACCTCCCTTTCCACCCCCTGTAATAATCAGTTCTTTTATCCAGACCAACAAACACTTGGTATGAGCTTTTGTACATTCAAAGGATTTGCTTTCTCTTGTGAAAGAGCTGCTGTGCTTTGATGATTGGGCAGCTGGGAACTTCAAAGGGACAGAGCCAGGGCTGTGACTGGCTGGCGGCCCAGCAAAGTCCTTATCAAATTCTTGGAGGTGCTCCCACTGCAGTCAGTCAAGAGGCTGCTGGAAAGGAGGGGAGGCAGGAGGAGCAGCAACCTGCACACCAGCAAGTAGCAAACAACCAACCTGGCACTTACTGGGTGGGAAGTCATTGAGTAAAGGGGGTTCCTCCATGCATCTTCAGCAGTGTGCTGCCCATCACAGTGCCCAGCTGCAGGAGCAACACCATGGCTGCAGTCGCCGTGCTAAGGAACGACTCGCTCCAGGCATTCCTACAGGTCAGTGGGACTTTACCTTCACAGGTAGTGATGCCACTTGGGGAGCAACAGGTGATAGAAAATGCCCAAACTGCTATTACTTATAGGAATTTGAATACATTTTCTAATTCTGATACAGTAGTCTCAAATCTTATTAAAAAAAAATAAAAATAAATACAGTATATAGATAGATAATCTGGGAAGTTTTTTTTTGTTTTTTTTTGCAAAGTTCAGACAAAGTAAACTATTTCTTGCCTTCTGAATAAGAAAAATATCATATATTTTTTTATTCTGAAGGCAAGAAATATTTCTATATAAACTTTTTTACTTTCGTAAAAAAAGTTTTGTTTGCACAGGTAGTAATGATAGAGTTTTGCAACAACAAAAAAAACCTACCCAGATTTATAATTATCCACTAAATAGATATGATTGCATATAGTTATTAGGTGTAGTGTAGATATCATAATGTAATATTTGGATATATTACTATATTTAGTTTAGGACAATATTATTATTATTTATATAGCACCATTGATTCCATAGTGCTGTACATGAGATATATACTTATATGCGATGATAATGTGTGCAAAAACTGTAAAGCGCTGCGGAATATGTTAGCGCTATATAAAAATAAAGATTATTATTATGTACATTTTCATAACTGAAAACAAAAAGTTAAGTAATGGGTGACATTGAGAAGATGAGGTAACAGCTCTGATACATTGACAGAGAACTAGTATCAAACAATGATAAATATTTACAGTATAAATATATTTAAAACATCAACATTATTCAACAGATTAGAAAATACATGAACCTTCTATAACTAAGCTGATTATCTAGAGATTACATATATTAATCATAGCAAGGAAGAAGTAAACATTTAATATTAAACTTCTACACAGGGGTAGCACTAGTGAATACAGGGAGGTTGCTGTCGCAGTAGGAACAGTTATCTCTAGAATTGTTACCGTACTTTGCAATTACTGTTCTCTGTACAGCGATGACTCAACTGATTTTTCAGATATATTTATATCTTCCCATAAATAAAGAGAATAGATACTTGTATGTAGTTATTTACAGAATTTTATAACCAAAAAAAGTTGCATAATGAAGGGAATTCTGAAAACTGCAGATTCAAGCTCTGGTAGTAGTAACTCTGACAAGTAGTATCAGAATATTTTCAAGAAATTGAATTCTCTACATTGAAATGTCAGTGAAGATGTCATATTCCATAATACAATCTATATAGTTTAGATTTATTTACTAATGTCCAGTAATATAGATTTAAGCAGATGTAAATTCAGAAACTGTCTCTGATAGCATTAGTAAAGCATTTCTTTAAATTACATTTATAAAGAGTTTTAGTAGATAGTATAATATGCCAATGATTTATAAATTAAAAATGTTTGTATTTGGGGGAGAAAAAAAGTTTCCTAATACATATAAAAAGAGCAGTAGTTCAATGAATGCACGACATTTTTATATACTTTCTATATTGAGACCTGAGCGACGTGATAAGTAAAGTCATGCTGAGCTGCTCCTATATTGTGTCTAATAGTAATTACTGAAACCATTTAGGTTGACTGTTATTAATTTGGGAATGTTTATGAACTCATTATAATTGGCTGTAAAGCAAAGTTCAGTCTATCCCATGTCTAGGGATTTGACTATACAACTGTCAATTAATCTCCTATCCATCTGCCTATATTTTATCTATGCAATGGATTGGTTTATCTAATATATTTATCATGAATCAATATTTTACATGAAAATTAAATATGTTTTCCATTACAGGACAGGACACCCAGCGCCTCCCCAGATGTCAGCAAACATTCCCCATTGGCTCTATTGGCGGCAACATGTAGCAGAATAGGTCAACCAGGAAGTGGTGCGGACTTTATTCAGGTTTCTTATGATCCAACCATTGGATCTCCTTCCAGGATGTTCCACCCATGGACTAGTGACATTTCTTGCCACTCACCAGCTGGCATTCAGGCACATAACAGTCTTGGACTTGCTGCCTCCAAAAATCAACTCCAATCTCACTTACAGTCTACATTTGTTACTCATGAACTGCCCCTTACACCTCCCGCCGACCCCTCCTACCCTTATGAATTTTCCCCAGTGAAAATGTTACCTTCCCCTATGGCTGCTTTTCAGACATCCAATTGTCAATCAACCTATGTACCTTATCCTCCTGCTTCACCTATCGCTTCTGCAATCCATGGATTTGTACCAGGTCATGCAAACCTGATTCATCAGCAACCAAGGCAACTTTCCCCCAATCCAGTAGAAGACATCCCGTGGTGGAGCATTCAACAGTCCTCAGCAGTCACCCACCCATCTCCAATTCCTCATGCTCATCACCGCTTTCCCATCCAGAGAAGTTTAGTTCTAGGACATTCAGACTTTGCACAATACCAGACTCAAATTGCTGCTCTTCTGCAGACCAAATCCCCATTGGCCACAGCCAGGAGATGCAGAAGATGTAGATGTCCAAACTGCCAATCCTCCAGTGGTCCAGATGAGCCTGGAAAGAAGAAACAGCACATCTGCCACATCCCAGGTTGTGGAAAAGTGTATGGTAAAACCTCACACCTTAAGGCCCACTTAAGGTGGCACTCGGGAGAGAGACCCTTTATTTGTAACTGGTTGTTCTGCGGCAAAAGTTTCACCAGATCTGATGAGCTACAAAGGCATCTACGGACTCATACTGGCGAAAAGAGGTTTGTCTGTGCGGAATGTGGAAAACGATTCATGAGAAGCGATCATCTGGCCAAACATGTAAAAACGCATCAAAATAAGAAGATCAAAGGGGTTGAACGGATAGTCAAACAGGAGCAAAGCAGGGACCACTAAAGGAGGCTTCATGGATTCTCTATGGTGCAATATACTTGAATACTGATTTCCTGGATTATGGATAAACCCGAATTGTAACAAAGCACAATACTAATCAGATTTTAACTTGAATCAGATCTTCTTTTTTTTTTGCTTTTATTTTACATATGGATCTCTTTGAGGAACCTGAGGATTTGTATATTTGTGTTCAAAGTGTGATTAAAACTTGATTTTATCTTTGACACCTTATTATGAAACCTTCATTTTTTTCCCAGCATAGTATTTAATGAGTTAGTAAAACTTCTCCAGTTCTATTCTTCCATCCGTTGCAGCGTGCATTATTGATTTTGTAAATGGGACATGAAAAAAAAAAAAAAAAAAGTTTCACTTTCAAAAAAACAATGAAGTGTATTGTTCCGGAATCACTTCTAAATTTATGTGCCCCAAATCTTGAAAACAATTTTTTTTTCCTTTTATTCCTTTTGGATGTTGCTTCCTCTTCCCGTCTACAATTCTGTACTTTCTAAGTGTTTTATATGCCATCTACTGTATTATCGATATATATCTTCATCGGCGTTCGAGAACTGGTCCAGTGGATAACTTATCTATAGCAATATATCTTCTATTGTAATTGTGCCATTAGCTTCTTGCAGCTATGTACAATGTTAATGTGTGTCTGTTTTTTAGTCCAGGGTATGTGCTTGCCATACAGTTGAAGTGTAAGCATATGTTTCTTTTAAAGCTTGAAACTTTGAAAAATGTTTTTTTTCACAATGCACCTTTTAAAAGAAAAAAAAAAAAAATACAAAAGGCAATAGCTGGTATCTTTTCCAGTACTGTTTCATACTAAAATGGCTTCAGGGCAAAAAAGAAAATACCTTGTTTTAATTGTGTCTAGTATAACTATCATTCTTCTGCAAAATGTATCATTTGTCATTTTGTTGTGCTCCTGATGGGTAAGCTATGTTCACACGTTAAGTATTTGGTGCAGAAATGTCTGCATCTCTTGGCAGGAAAAACAGTGGCAAAAACTCAAATTTTTTACTTGCTTTTTTTGGTGCAGATTTTTTCCCCACTTATTTGTATGGCTGAAATCTGCAGCAAAAACGCTACAAGAATTGGCATGCTCCAGATTTAAATCTGCAAGTCAAAAATAAACGACGTGTGCATGAGGCTTCAGGATTAGCAGTCACTTTGTTGGTACTAGGAAATCCTTCAGATTTTGTGATGAAGATGCACTGGAAAAAATGCAGCAAAGATGCAACATGTGCACACAGCCTAAAAGTCTAACTCCGAACCTGGACAGTTATATGGTACTAGAATTAACTATCATTGTAATCCCATATCACAGTCAGAGAGGGATCCAAGAAGTTGAGATATGGGGGGCTGTTTGATGGGGATTTCACACTGAAGATCATGGTATTTAACTGCTGCTTTGAGGGAAAGAAAAGTTGTGTTAGGGTATGTTTCCACATGCAGGAAACACTGCGTGTTTGATGCTGCGCAGAGCTGCAGCATCAAACACGCAGCATCCAGATGTTACAGCATAGTGGAGGGGATTTTATCAAATCCCGTCTCCACTATGCGTGGTAACACGCACCCGGCGGCCCTGCAATTCCGGACATGCTGCGCGTCTTTTTAGATCGCAGCATGTCCGTATACCTTGCGGCGCTGCTGCGCCGCCGCAAGGTATATCACAGGGCCCTATGTGTGGGGTGCGATGATGCCGGATGTGTGCAATGAACACATCCGGCATCATCGTGTCACAGAAGTGGGTGGGGCTTAGGCCGGCCATCCTGAAAGTGGACACATACCCTAAGGCTATGTGCACACTTTGCGGATTCTCTGCGGATCTGCAGCGTTTTTTTTGCCGTGCAGAAACGCTGCAAATCCGCAATTGATTTACAGTACAACGTAAATCAATGAGGGAAAAAAAAAAAGCTGTGCACACTTTACGGAAAATCCGCTGCGGTTTAAAGAAGTAGCATGTCACTTCTTTTTTGTAAATCTGCAGCATTTTTGTACCCATTCCATTATAGAAAACCGCAGGGGTAAAAAATGCAGCAAATCCGCCAAAAAAAACGCAGCAAAAACGCACAAAAAACGCTGCGGAACCGCACAAAAAACGAGACAAATCCGCAGGTGCGTTTTCTGCCAGGAGAGGCAGAATCCGCACCAGAAATTCCTAAGTCTTAGGGCTCATTTCCACATGGGAGTCACACGTCCGTATCTCGCATGTGGAAACCAAGCCCTGGTACCGGCACTTTGGAGCGGAGCGTGCGGCTCCATGTGTTCCTATGCGGCCGCACGCTCCGCTCCTGAGTGCCGGCTCCACAGCTTGGCTTCCACATGCGAGATACGGACGTGTGACTCGCATGTGGAAATGAGCCCTTAGTTGGCTTCTCTAGCTGTCAGCCAAGGAGTCGTTCAGTCAACAGGTATTAATCCTGAACTCCCCATGCACATGCATGCTCAGTTCAGCTGAGTGCACATGTGGGAGAAGGAGATAAGTCACTGTCAGACTCCATTGAGTACAAAGGGATCAGGCAGTGAAATGAAACATGTGCTATCCTTCTTTCCCACGGGGGGAGGCCTCCACATGCAACGCAGTCACCATGGAAGTTGTCGAACACCATCTAACTGTCTAGTGTGAAGACGAAGCAGAGGAGCGTCTCATCTCACAGGAATCCCTTTAGCTCACGTTAACACAGAACAGTTTGATAAAGATTTTAATACAGGAGGAAAGCCCTTTTCTAGTTTCTGCATTCACTTCTTGCGCTGACTTTATAGTAAGGTGATAATTTTCTGTACTAAGAACGTTCATTAGGACCAGAAAAATAAAGCTGGAATGACTCCTGTAAGTTTAGGGACACTTTATCATGTAGGTTTCTGAGCTGGAGTAAATCCCCCAAAAAACGATGAAAATCAAAATCCCAAAATCAAGGAATCCCAACAAGGAACAGTATAAGGGTACATTTCCACTGGCGAGAGACAAATCGGTCCGTAATCTGGACCGAAAAAAGGGATGTAGCGTATGCGATTGTCATGCGAGTGTAATGCGAGTTCAATGCAATTTTTAATCGCACCATCCGTTTTACATCCGTATGACATCCGTATGCAATCCGTTTTATTTCTCTGCAACTATTTTTCTACAGTCATTTACAGGACCATGGACAGTGTTCTAGGCCACAGAATGGTGATGTATCTGTAAAAAACGGATGGAATACGGATGGTCCGTATTCCGTCCGTTTTTTTTTCTCGCACCCATTGACTTGCATTGGCGAGTCTCGTCCGAGACTCGCAGCAAATCGCAGCATGCTGCGATTTTTTTCTCAGTCCGATTTCGGCTGAGAAAAAAATCGCAAATGAAAAGACACCCATTGAATAACATTGGTCCGAGTGCAATCCGATTTTTTATCGGATTGCACTCGTCCGTTTTCCTCGCCAGTGGAAATGTACCCTAAGGGCTCATTTCCACATGCGAGTCACACGTCCGTATCTCGCATGTGGAAACCAAGCTGTGGAGCCGGCACTCAGGAGCGGAGCGTGCGGCCGCATAGGAACACATGGAGCTGCACAGCTCCGCTCCTGAGTGCCGGCACCAGAGCTTGGTTTCCACATGCGAGATACGGACGTGTGACTCGCATGTGGAAATGAGCCCTAAAGGAAAGACTGATACTTCTTCATTTTGTATCGACTCCTGTGTATGGGTAATAAAAAAAACTGCCTCACGCCCAGTCTGAAGATCATTTTGGTTAAAGGGGTTTTCCAGGCTAACCCTAAATCTCACGCTGCAGATCACTGAAGCATGACAATATGCACACTGTTAGGATTCCGCTCTGCTGCCTGCTCCAGCAGTTGTCACTTGATCTCAGGTAGGTAGCTTGTATACTGGTGGTTATGTGCCTATTACCAGCATGAATGAGAAACTAGTTGACTTGTTTGCCAGGAGGCAAGATTCACACATGCGGTCAAGTAACACCCACTCGAGTGGGCAACAGAGTGGAATCAGTGTGCATATTGATGAAGATTTCCCAATCGCCAGGCCTCCAGTGGTCTAGATGAGCCTGGAAAGAAGAAATAGAACATCTGCCACATTCCAGCTTATGGTAAAACGTCACACCTAAAGGCCCATCTAAGGTGGCACGCAGGAAAGAGGAACTTTATTTGGAATGGGTTGTTCAGCTGCAAAAGTTTCCACAAATCTGATTACTTATAAAGGCACCTACAAACTTGTAC
This sequence comes from Ranitomeya variabilis, assembly GCF_051348905.1. Classification (NCBI taxonomy): domain Eukaryota; kingdom Metazoa; phylum Chordata; class Amphibia; order Anura; family Dendrobatidae; genus Ranitomeya; species Ranitomeya variabilis. The sequence goes on along the minus strand of NC_135238.1, from coordinate 205,443,697 downwards.
TGGTGACGAGACGCTTGTCTGTCTGAAATGCACATTGCACACTGTCAGGATCCAGAGATCTGCAGTTCGATAGAGGCACTGCAGAAATTAGCTTGGAAAACCCATTTAAATTGGGGTCTGATTAGTAAAAAAAAAAAACACTAGTGCAAATGGGGTATTTTCCAATGACACAAGGGAAATAAAAAAGCAGGTACTGGTCATCAATGGTGTGACAACAACAGTCAGGCTGAGTTCACACTAGAGGTTTTGATGCATTTTTAATGACATTTTTCAGCTGTGTTTTACAGTACCGGCTATGTCTGAGATTTCAGAAGTCTCATGCACACACCTTGTTTTTTTGGGTCATCAGGATTTTGTGCTTTGCATGTTTTTTTTTCACAATAGAGCATGTAACTTTTTTCAGTGTTTTTCACCCAATGAAATGAATGGGTGATGAAAAAAATGCAAGTATCAGGTTTTGCTTCATTTTTTGTGCCAAAACCTGATTCTATGGAATAGGACTTTTTTTTTCAGCACTAAACTTTATCAGCATGCACAAGAGACAAATCTAGCATGGCAAAAACGCAGCAAAAAAACAAAACAAAACAAGAACACTATGCTTCTTTTTCTGCAGCTTCTTTCCTGCCAAGAGATCAGGTTTTGCTGCCGAAAAAAACCCCTAGTGCGAACGTACCCTAAAACAAGCCTTTTGGAATTCAGCTACTGCAGACCCTCAATTCGGTGTCGTTAGGTGAGTGCGTAAGGGTATGTGCACACGATGCGGAAAACGCTGCGGATCCGCAGCGTTTCTGCAGCTGCGGGTCCGCAGCAGTTTCCCATGAGTTTACAGTACAATGTAAACCTATGGGAAACAAAAAACGCTGTGCACATGCTGTGGAAAAAAACGCGCGGAAACGAAGCGGGTTACATTCCGCAGCATGTCAATTCTTTCTGTGGATTCCGCAGCGGTTTTACAGCTGCTCCAATAGAAAACCGCAGTTGTAAAACCGCAGTGAAATCTGCAGAAAAACCGCGGTAAATCCGCGATAAATCCGCAGCGGATTTGCACTGCGGATTTATCGAATCCGCTGCGGAAAAATCCGCAGAGGACCATTCTACGTGTGCACATAGCCTTAGAGGAGTTTCGGGGTTCAAAATCTGCGCAGCCGATGATACCAATATCTTGGATCACAGGTATCCAGGAATGGAACCGAGGATCAAGGCGTCAAGGAGTTTTAATAACTGTTTATTTGTTAACGCATTTCAAAACATAGCGCTTCTTCATTGGAACGAACCACATTACCAGTTAAAAAACAGATACAGGCTTAAATAGACCGCTCATTCAAAATAAGGCGCCAAATAGGTGCAAGGTGTCAGATGACCCATCAATGGTCCATCCACTTTATTGGAACTGGAAGATGTTGCGTTTTTGATGCGGCAAAAATATGGAGCAGCAAAAAATCACCAAATCCTTGTTGCAGGCACACAGCCGAAGTCTTTCCTTTACACCATGTTCCAAATTATTATGCAAATTATATTTTTCTCAGATTTTCCTAAATCGTCGGTGCAAATGACAGTCAGCCTAATAAAAGTCATCACCCGTTAGAGTATACATCGAATTTTATTGAAGAAATCTCCCAGTGATAACAGTATAATCTCCAAAATGAATAAAAACTCAAAATGCACTGTTCCAAATTATTATGCACAGTAGAATTTCTAAACATTTGATGTTTTAAAGAACTGAAAATGCTCATTTGTGGAATTTGCAGCATTAGGAGGTCACAGTCACTGAACAAAAAAGCTATTTAACTCCAAAACATCCTAACAGGCCAAGTTACATGTTACCATAGGAACCCTTCTTTGATATCACCTTCACAATCACAATTCCTGCATCCATTGAGTTTCTGCTTGTATTTCTTTGCATGAAGTCAGAATAGCCTCCCAGAGCTGCTGTTTGGATGTGAACTGCCTCCCACCCTCATATATCTTTTGCTTGATGATTCTCCAAAGGTTCTCTATAGGGTTGAGGTCAGGGGAAGATGGTGGCCACACCATGAGTTTATCTCCTTTTATGCCCGTAGCAGCGAATGACTCAGAGGTTTCTTTGCAGCATGAGATGGTGCATTGTCAGCATGAAGATGATTTTGCTCCTGAATGCACATTTTTGCTTTTTATACCATGGAAGAAAGTTATCAGTCAGAAACTCTATATACTTTGCAGAGGTCATTTTCACACCTTAAGGAACCTTAAAGGGCCCTACCAGCTGTTTCCCCATGATTCCGGCCCAAAACATGACTCCTCCACCTCCTTGCTGACGTCGCAGCCTTGTTGGGACATGGTGGCCATCCACCAACCATCCACTACTCCATCCATCTGGACCATCCAGGGTTGTTCGACACTCATCAGTAACCAAGACTGTTTGGAAATTAGTCTTCATGCATGTCTGGGCCCACTGCAACCATTTCTGCTTGTGAACACTGTTTAGGGGTGGCCGAATAGTAAGTTTATGCACCACAGCATGCCTTTGAAGGATCCTACACCTTGAGGTTCGAGGGACTCCAGAGGCACCAGCAGCTTTAAATAACTGTTTGCTGCTTTGTAATGGTATTTTGGCAGCTGCTCCCTTAATGCAATGAATTTGTCTGGCAGAAACCTTCCTCATTATGCCTTTATCTGCATGAACTCTGTTTCACTCATACATCTCTTCACTGTATGATGATCACTCTTAGGCCGGCGTCACACTCAGCGTATGAAAATACGGTCCGTATTTTACGGCCGTAATACGCAGAAATGTTCCCAAAATAGTGATCCGTATGTCATCCGTACTGCAAGATTTTCTCGCAGGCTTGCAAAACCGACATCCAATGGATTTTTCGGCTCAAATGTTCGTTGAAACATATATACAGTATATATATATGTCATTGAGACACATATACTGTATTTATATTTAATTCAGCGCTAGATATCCTAAAAGCCGGTAATTCAATTGCCGGCTTTTCATTTCTCCTTCACAAACCCGACAGGATATGAGACATGGTTTACATACAGTAAACCATCTCATATCCCTTTTTTTTGCATATTTCACACTACTAATGTTAGTAGTGTGTATGTGCAAAATTTGGGCGCTATAGCTTGTAAGATAAAGGGTTAAATCGCGGGAAAAATTGGCGTGGGCTCCCGCGCAATTTTCTCCGCCAGAGTGGTAAAGCCAGTGACTGAGGGCAGATATTAATAGCCTAGAGAGGGTCCATGGTTATTGGCCCCCCTGGCTACAAACATCTGCCCCCAGCCACCCCAGAAAAGGCACATCTGGAAGATGCGCCTATTCTGGCACTTGGCCACTCTCTTCCCACTCCCGTGTAGCGGTGGGATATGGGGTAATGAAGGGTTAATGCCACCTTGCTATTGTAAGGTGACATTAAGCCAGATTAATAATGGAGAGGCGTCAATTATGACACCTATCCATTATTAATCCAATTGTCTGAAAGGGTTAAAAAAAACACACACATTATTAAAAAGTATTTTAATGAAATAAACAAACAGGTTGTTTTAGTATTTTATTGTTCTCTCAATCCATCCGGAACACCCTCGCTTGGCAAAATAATAAACCAACAATATACATACCCTCTGATGAACTGTCAGGTCCCACGAGGTAATCCATCTGAAGGGGTTCATTATTTTACAGGCAGGAGCTGCGCTAAAGCACTCGCTCGTGTCTGTAATCCTCGGGGAATGAATGAAAGCTGAGTGATCTGTACTTACATTGAGTCGCAGTGAGGCGCCCTCTGGTGGATGTTCTCATGAACTGGAGCCTTGGAAAACTTCCCACGCTCGAGTTCATATGAGTTCATCCACCAGAGGGCGCCTCACCGCAACTCAATGTAAGTAAAGATCACTCAGCTTTCTTTTCAGCACCCGGGGATTACAGGTACGAGCGAGTGCTTTAGCGCAGCTCCTGCCTGTAAAATAATTAACCCCTTCAGATGGATTTACGTCGTGGGACCTGACAGTTCATCAGAGAGGGTATGTATATTGTGGGTTTATTATTTTGCCAAGCAAGGGTGTTGCTGATGGATTGAGAGAACAATAAAATAATAAAACAACCTGTGTGTTTATTTCATTAAAATACTTTTTAATAATGTGTGTGGTTTTTTTTTAACCCATTCAGACAATTGGATTAATAATGGATAGGTGTCATAATTGACGCCTCTCCATTATTAATCTGTCTTAATGTCACCTTACAATAGCAAGGTGGCATTAACCCTTCATTACCCCATATCCCACCGCTACACGGGAGTGGGAAGAGAGTGGCCAAGTGCCAGAATAGGCACATCTTCCAGATGTGCCTTTTCTGGGGTGGCTGGGGGCAGATGTTTGTAGCCAGGGGGGGCCAGTAACCATGGACCCTCTCCTGGCTATTAATATCTGCCCTCAGTCACTGGCTTTACCACTCTGGCGGAGAAAATTGCGCGGGAGCCCACGCCAATTTTTTCCGCCATTTAACCCTTTATTTTAGCAGCTACTGCGCCCAAATTTGGCACATACACACTACTAACATTAGTAGTGTGGAATATGCAAAAAAAAAGGGGGATATGAGATGGTTTACTGTATGTAATCATGTCTCATATCATGTCGGGTTTGGGAAGGAGAAATGAAAAGCCGGCAATTGAATTACCGACTTTTCACAGATATCGCGCTGTAGTAAATATAAATACAGACTATATATATATGTGTGTGTCTCAATGACATATATATATACTGTATATATGTTTTCCCGAACATTTGAGCACATAAATCCATTAGATATCGGTTTTGCAAGCCTGCGAGAAAATATCGCAGTACGGATGCCATACGGATTACATACGGAGGATGCCATGCGCAAAATACGCTGACACACCCTGCCTACGGATCACTATTTTGGGAACATTTCTCCGTATTAAGGCCGTATTACGGCCGTAAAAAACGGACAGTATTGTCTTACGCCGAGTGTGACGCCGGCCTGAGATGGTTTACTGTATGTAAACCATGTCTCATATCCTGTCGGGTTTGTGAAGGAGAAATGAAAAGCCGGCAATTGAATTACCGACTTTTCACTAACACCGCTGCGTATTTCTCGCAAGTCACACTGCTGGTCCGTGTGGAATCCGTATTTTTCTCGCCCCCATAGACTTTCATTGGCGATTTATTTGCGCAATACGGTGACAAGCGCAGCATGCTGCGATTTTGTATGGCCGTAGAAAGCCGTATAATACGGATCAGTAAAATACGGCTGATAGGAGCTGGGACATAGGGAATCATTGTGCCGTGTGTTATGCGTATTTTAAGGATGTATTTTCTGCGCTCATACGTCCGTAAAACTCGCCAGTGTGATGCCGGCCTTAGGCTGACGTCACACTAGCAGTATTTGGTCAGTATTTTACATCAGTATTTGTAAGCCAAAACCAGGAGTGGAACAATCAGAGGAAAAGTATAATAGAAACATCTGCTCCACTTCTGGATTTATCACCCACTCCTGGTTTTGGCTTACAAATACTGATGTAAAATACTGACCAAATACTGATAGTGTGACGGCAGCCTCATAGAAATATACGTAGCTGTTACTCTTAGGTCAGGAGATGTGCCAACAGCATGTGCATTGCGATCTGACAATGGACTGATTATCATGGGCATCTGAAACAGCCCTAAGGCTCTGTGCCCACGATGAGTTTTTTACCGTGTGGATTTTTGCTGCCAACAAAACACAGCATCTTGCAGTTCCAGCAAAATGGATGGGATATATAGAAGTCTCCTGCTTATGAAGTGTAACCCGACCTGCGGTGAGACCGGCATTAGATGCGGAAAATCTGCGGAGAAAAAAAACACATGTAATCTGCACAGGACTGTATCAATAAAGTTTTGAGGACAAAAAAAAAAGGAAATCTGGCACCATTCAACCTGTGTGCTTTAACGTGTCCTTAAATTAAACTTTGGACTGAGCAATCAAGCCTGCAGGTACCGGGTGCTCACATAATAAGGTGCAAACATGTATATGAGAAGAAAAAATAGTGGCGCTCACCGCTCCTGAAAAATCCAATGTCTTTTTTCATAATAACATTTTTAAGGCTATGTGCACACTTTGCGGATTTTGCTGCGGATCCACAGCGGATTTGACCGCTGCGGATCCGCAGCAGTTTCCCATGAGTTTACAGTACAATGTAAACCTATGGGAAACAAAAAACGCTGTGCACATGCTGCGGAAAAAACCACGCGGAAACGCAGCGGATTACATTCCGCAGCATGTCACTTCTTTTCTGCGGATTTTCACCTGCTCCAATAGGAAAATGCAGATGAAAAACCGCAGAAGAATCCGCAGTAAAAACCGCGATAAATCCGCAGTAAAAACCGCAACGGGTTTTCACTGCGGATTTTGGAATTCCGCTGCGGAAAAATCCGCAGTGGAATCCACAAAGTGCGCACATAGCATTAGGGTATGTGTCCACATTCAGGAAACGCTGCGCTTTTGACGCAGCATTGAGCCGCAGCGTCAAAAACGCAGCGTCCAGATGTTACAGCATAGTGGAGGGGATTTAATGAAATCCCGTCTCCACTGTGCATTAAAAAATGCATGCGTTTTTCCTGCAAAAACGCACATGCGGTGCGTTTTTTCAGAACGCAGCATGTTGCTACAATGAGCAAAACACGCAGGAACACCGCAGGTGACCTGCCAGTGACCTCAGGTGCATTTTTGGTCAGGATTTTACCTGCATAAAATCCTGACCAAAGCCTGAAGCAAACCTGACCGTGGACACATACCCTAAGGCTATGTTCACACGATGCGGTTTTTGCTGCGGATCCGCAGCGGAATTGCAGCTGCGGATCCGCAGCAGTTTTCCATGCAGGGTACAGTACAATGTTACCCTATGGAAAACAAAAACCGCTGTGCCGACGATCCTTTTTTTCGCAGGCAAATCCGCGCGGATTTGCCTGCAGAAAAAAGAAGTACCATGTCAATTCTTTCTGCGGATTCCGCTGCGGGTTTCCAACAGCACCAATAGGAAACTGCAGTTGGAAACCCGCAGTGGAATCCGCAGTAGAAAAAGGACACAAAACCGCAGAGAGAAGCACCGCCGTTTTTCACTGCGGATTTTCCCGAAAAAGGACCTGAAAAATCCGCAGTGAAAAAAGGATCGTGTGAACGTAGCCTTAGGCTGCGTGTCCACGTTCAGGATGGCCGGCGGTATCGCCGGAGCGGCGAAGCCCCGCCCCCTTCTGGGACATGATGATGCCGGATGTGTTAACTGTACACATCCGGGATCATCGCCCCCCTCCCATAGGGCCCTGTGTTATGCCTTGCGGGGACGCTGCGTCCCCGCAAGGTGTACGGACATGCTGCGATCTGAAAAGACGCGCAGCATGTCCGGAGTCGCAGGCCCGCCGCGTGCGGGTTTCCATGCATAGTGGACACGGGATTTCAAAAAATCCCCTCCACTATGCTGGAACATCTGGACGCTGCGTGTTTGACGCTGCAGCTCTGCGCAGCGTCAAACAAGCAGCGTTTACTGACCGTGGACACACACCCTTAGACTGGCTGCAGAGAGGGAAGGAGCACATGTGCGGGACAATGATCATTTCACGTTCTCCTTCACTGAAAAGCGCAGAACGATTGTCGTCCCGCACATGTGCTCCTTCCCTCCATGCAGCCAGTCTGAGGGTATGTGTCCACGTTCAGGATTGCTTCAGGATTTGGTCAGGATTTTATGCAGGTAAAATCCTGACCAAAACTGCACCTGAGGTCACTGGCAGGTCAACTGCGTTGTCCTTGAGTTTTTTCTGCAATGTAAGGACATGCTGCGTTCTTAAAAGACGCGCCGCATGTGAGTTTTCTTGGGTGTGCCGCATGCGTCTTTTACTGCATAGTGGAGACGGGATTTCATGAAATCCCCTCCACTATGCTGTAACATCTGGACAATGCGTTTTTTATGCATGCTGCTCAATGCTGCGTCAAAAAATCAGCGTTTCCTGAACGTGGACACATACCCTTAGGGTATGTGTCCACGGTCAGGATGGCCGGCGGTATCGCCGGAGCGGCGAAGCCGCTCGGCGCTAAGCCCCGCCCCCTTTCTGGGACGCGATGATGCCGGATGTGTTAACTGTACACATCCGGGATCATCGCACCCTCGCATAGCGCCCTGTGATATTACAGGTAGCACGGACATGCTGCGATCTGAAAAGAAGCGCAGCATGTCCGGAGTCGCAGGGAAGTCGGATGCGTGTTTCCACGCATAGTGGACACGGGATTTCATAAAATCCCCTCCACTATGCTGGAACATCTGGACGCTGCGTGTTTGATGCTGCAGCTCTGCGCAGCGTCAAACAAGCAGCGTTTAGGCTGCGTGTCCACGCTCAGGATGGCCGGCGGTATCGCCGGAGCAGCGAAGCCCCGCCCCCTTTCTGGGACGCGATGGTGCCGGATGTGTACAGTACACATCCGGGATCATCGCACCCCTCGCCATAGGGCCCTGTGATATGCCTTGCGGGGACGCTGTGTCCCCGCAAGGTGTACGGACATGCTGCGATCTTAAAAGACGCGCAGCATGTCTGGAGTCGCAGGGCCGCCGCGTGCGGGTTTCCACGCATAGTGGACACAGGATTTCAACAAATCCCCTCCACTATGCTGGAACATCTGGACGCTGCGTGTTTGATGCTGCAGCTCTGCGCAGCGTCAAACAAGCAGCGTTTAGGCTGCGTGTCCACGCTCAGGATGGCCGGCGGTATCGCCGGAGCAGCGAAGCCCCGCCCCCTTTCTGGGACGCGATGGTGCCGGATGTGTACAGTACACATCCGGGATCATCGCACCCCTCGCCATAGGGCCCTGTGATATGCCTTGCGGGGACGCTGTGTCCCCGCAAGGTGTACGGACATGCTGCGATCTTAAAAGACGCGCAGCATGTCTGGAGTCGCAGGGCCGCCGCGTGCGGGTTTCCACGCATAGTGGACACAGGATTTCAACAAATCCCCTCCACTATGCTGGAACATCTGGACGCTGCGTGTTTGATGCTGCAGCTCTGCGCAGCGTCAAACAAGCAGCGTTTAGGCTGCGTGTCCACGCTCAGGATGGGCGGCGGTATCGCCGGAGCAGCGAAGCCCCGCCCCCTTTCTGGGACGCGATGGTGCCGGATGTGTACAGTACACATCCGGGATCATCGCACCCCTCGCCATAGGGCCCTGTGATATGCCTTGCGGGGACGCTGTGTCCCCGCAAGGTGTACGGGCATGCTGCGATCTTAAAAGACGCGCAGCATGTCTGGAGTCGCAGGGCCGCCGCGTGCGGGTTTCCACGCATAGTGGACACAGGATTTCAACAAATCCCCTCCACTATGCTGGAACATCTGGACGCTGCGTGTTTGACGCTGCAGCGTCAAACAAGCAGCGTTTCCTGACAGTGGACACTCACCCTTACTGACCGTGGACACATACCCTGGGGGTATGTGTCCACGTTCAGGATTGCATCAGGATTTGGTCAGGATTTTATGTCAGTATTTGTAAGCCAAAACCAGGAATGGGTGATAAATGCAGAAGTGGTGCATATGTTTCTGTTATACTTTTCCTCTAATTGTTCCACTCCTGGTTTTGGCTTACAAATACTGAAGGAAAATCCTGACCAAATCCTGATGCAATCCTGAACGTGGACACATACCCTATACATGTTTTTCTGAATAAAGACATTGGATTTTTCAGGAGTGGTGAGTGCTTATTTTTTCATCTCATATATATCAATAAAATTTTGTCAAAGCCGAATACCGGGAAGTAACAAAGCATGAGCTACCAACAAGAGACAAAAAAACGCAGAGCTAAAAACGCAATAAAAATGCCTAGAAAAAAGTGCAATGAAACAACACAAGTGACCTAATTTAACTAATGGGTGCAGAAAATCTGCAATATCAAATGCTCGCCACATAGTCATCATGGGAACGGAACATGATGCTTCTTACTGTTTGATCCACTCCTAGATTTGGTACTAAAAATGCCATAAAAAAACCTACTAGTTGTGAATCTTGCCTAAAGAAGATTTTTGGTTTTATTAGTTCTCTGTAGGATGAAAGGTTCACGTTACGCCCAGAAGTTCCATAGATTATGGCCTTCTTCACCCATCTGTGTTTAAACACGGATGTGAAAAAGCGGTACTGGTGCCATCAGTGTTTTTATGTGTCCGTTTTTATCACAGGGTGGTCATCAGTGATTTTTCAGTATGGTTAAAGAAAAATATAAATTACAAATCTTCTTCTATACTTTGCAATGTTAAACACGTACAGAACACGGATGTCATTCGTGTGCTGTACATGTTTTTCACATGTCTCCATGTGTTCTCCACGGACATAACTTCTGTGTGCAGAGCAGCGTAGTTCACAATGGGTATATGTGACATCTGTGGAAAAAAACGGAAACGACACGGACGTGCAACATGACATGTGAAGGAGACCTAAAATACAGAGACATGTGGACATGTGCAGCCATATTGCCCGGATGTGGCAGCCAATTCCTCTGTCACTTGGCACATTTAGGATCAGTAGTCGCCATTCTCTCTATTGTTAGGATGCACTACACTAATTATCATTTTCTTTTCTTTAGTGATGTCTAATCAGTACCATATCTTAGCATCTAATTGTCTGTGCATTAAGCTGGCCACATAATTAATGAGGCAATGTATTAATCACTCCTTTATTAGTTCTATATCAATTAGAGGTCAACCCAGACTTCATGTTTTTCTCTAATTATAATGATTCAGTGATCCTTTGATCAGTCAGAAAAACAATAATCCATTGTTTAATTAGACCATTTACCCTGAAATACAAAAATAAAACATTAAATCCAACTCCTTAGTTATTGATATCATGTCATGTTGCTGAACATTTGTGGTATGTGGACACATAGCAGTGATCCTCTGCAGACATTTCTGTAATCCCCGTTATGTACCCGTATATAATTGTGCATGGTGATGTCAAATGTCCCAGTTTGGAAGCAGCTATAATGGCGGACATAATATGGAACTTAAAATGTGACCACTTAATAGACGTCTGAATTAGTGATAAGTGCAAGTGCTCGTTACTCGAGTCTGCCTAGGGTGCTCCGATATGCACCGAATATCGCCGATGCTTGAGTGATATGTTCGAGTCCCCGCGACCACATGTTTCTCAGCTTAGACAGCCACAACGTATGTGGGGATTGCTGTTGTGAATTCCGTTCTCGGACTCCCTCCTGTGGTCATGAGTGGTACTTTGTGAGTTCTGTTCATGGGCTCCCTCTGGTGGCCTTTAGTGATATGGCTGTCTGTAGCTGCTCCAGCTGCCTCGTTTTCTGCTATACTGGTTCCCTATTTAACTCCGCCTGGACCTTTACTTGTTGCCAGCTGTCGTTGTATTCAGTACTGGTTCAGAACCCTCTTGGACTTCCTTGTGACCTGTCTCCTCGTGGAGAAGCTAAGTTCATGCTAGTCCATTTTTGCTCATTGCAATTTGTAAATGTTTCTCTGTATATGATGAGTTCAGTCCAGCTTGCTTATATGCTATTTGATTGCTAGCTGGAAGCTCTGGGGTGCTGAGTTGCGCCCCTTACATCGTGAGTCGGTGTGAGGGTCTTTTGCATTCTCTGCGTGGATAATTTTCGTAGTGTTTGATAGGATCAGGATTGCGGTCAGTAAAGTTCCCACATTCCCAGAGCTTGTCCTTATGTTCTAGTTTACCCATCAGGTCATTCATGTGTCCTTACCACCAGGACCATAACAGTACAGCTGGCCATAAAAGTGTTTTATACTGACCGCACAGTTCCCTTGCTATCTTCTATCTATCTAGTGATTAGCGGGCCTCATTTGCTAAAACCTGTTTTCATTCTATGTTTGTGTTTTCTCCTTAACTCACCGTTATTATTTGTGGGTGATCTGTGATCATTTTTCTAAGATGGTCCATTTGGTGCCCTTGCCTAAGTTGCCTTCTTCCTCTGATTTGGTTCCGCTGTTTTTTCAGAATGTAGTTCGTTTGCATGGTATCCCGGAGAATATTGTGTCTGACAGAGGGTCCCAGTTTGTGTCCAGATTCTGGCGGTCCTTTTGTGCTAAGATGGGCATTGATTTGTCTTTTTCTTCGGCCTTCCATCCTCAGACGAATGGCCAAACCGAACTAACTAATCAGACCTTGGAAACTTATCTGAGATGTTTTGTTTCTGCGGATCAGGATGATTGGGTGACTTTTTTGCCATTGGCTGAGTTTGCCCTCAATAATCGGGCTAGTTCTGCTACTTTGGTTTCACCTTTTTTTTGTAATTCTGGTTTTCATCCTCGTTTTTCCTCAGGTCAGGTTGAACCTTCTGACTGTCCTGGGGTGGATTCTGTGGTGGATAGGTTACAGCAGATTTGGAACCATGTTGTGGACAATTTGGCTTTGTCACAGGAGAAGGCTCAGCACTTTGCTAATCGCCGTCGCTGTGTGGGTCCCCGACTTCATGTTGGGGATTTGGTATGGCTGTCTTCTCGTTTTGTTCCCATGAAGGTTTCCTCTCCTAAGTTCAAGCCTCGTTTCATCGGTCCTTATAAGATTTCAGAAATCCTCAATCCTGTGTCATTTCGTTTGGATCTCCCGGCAGCTTTTACCATTCATAATGTTTTCCATAGGTCATTGTTGCGGAGGTATGTGGTGCCTGTGGTTCCTTCTGTTGATCCTCCTGCTCCGGTGTTGGTCGAGGGAGAATTGGAGTATGTGGTAGAGAAGATCTTGGATTCTCGCATTTCGAGACGGAGGCTTCAGTATTTGGTTAAATGGAAGGGCTATGGTCAGGAGGATAATTCCTGGGTGGTTGCCTCTGATGTCCATGCTGCCGATTTGGTTCGTGCCTTTCATTCGGCTCATCCTGATCGGCCTGGGGGCTCTGGTGAGGGTTCGGTGACCCCTCCTCAAGGGGGGGGTACTGTTGTGAATTCCGTTCTCGGGCTCCCTCCTGTGGTCATGAGTGGTACTTTGTGAGTTCTGTTCATGGGCTCCCTCTGGTGGCCTTTAGTGATATGGCTGTCTGTAGCTGCTCCAGCTGCCTCGTTTTCTGCTATGCTGGTTCCCTATTTAACTCCGCCTGGACCTTTACTTGTTGCCAGCTGTCGTTGTATTCAGTACTGGTTCAGAACCCTCTTGGACTTCCTTGTGACCTGTCTCCTCGTGGAGAAGCTAAGTTCATGCTAGTCCATTTTTGCTCATTGCAATTTGTAAATGTTTCTCTGTATATGATGAGTTCAGTCCAGCTTGCTTATATGCTATTTGATTGCTAGCTGGAAGCTCTGGGGTGCTGAATTGCGCCCCTCACATCGTGAGTCGGTGTGAGGGTCTTTTGCATTCTCTGCGTGGATAATTTTCGTAGTGTTTGATAGGATCAGGATTGCGGTCAGTAAAGTTCCCACATTCCCAGAGCTTGTCCTTATGTTCTAGTTTACCCATCAGGTCATTCATGTGTCCTTACCACCAGGACCATAACAGATTGCCTGTCAAACATGGACAATCCACCTATGTTTTGTGACTGTCTAACAGCCACCAAACATGTAGGCTGGAACATGTCACTCGAGCTCCCGCGATACTCGGTGCAGACCCGTGCACCCTAGGCAAACTCGAGCAACGAGCACTTGCGCTCCTCACTAGTCTAAATGAATCTGTCTTCTATATAATTGTCAAATATTTCTTAACAATGATTTTTGAGTATTTTTGTTGCCCAAATCACTACAGTAAAGGGTATGTCTATAGTAAAAATGTTACAGATAGTATTTGTATTTAGTATAGCCTATGGCGCGGTTCACGTGTTCATTTTTTTTTGCGGACCAAATGGTCCACACAATAGTACGTAGGCATTTCTGGTATTGATTAGAGTGTTGGATCAAAATAGAATATGCAAGTCTATGGTTCCGTGAAAAAACTCAGATGCCTTCCGAGTGCTCTTCATTCTTCACGACGGCTAGATAAGAGAAAATGGAGAAACTTTGTTCTTGGTGTTTTGGAGGTGAGATACCCCATACATATTAGATAGTTGGCTGACACCCTTAGATCTGTTGAAATTCAACATTCCCAATCTTCATATACCCGAACAACTGTCTTTGAGGGATTGCCATCAGGGGTCAGGATAAACCATCGTTAGTCCAATATAAATGAGGAGCTTAACCTCTTCACGACATATTACGTACACTTACATCATATGTCGTGTCTCTTACTGTGATGCGGGCCCGAAGTGCTGATGCACTATTATCTATAGTACAAGTGATCAGATGATCGTAGCTTCAAGTCACCTAAGGTGATTACTAAATTCAGTAAAGAGTAGAAAAAAAATGTTTTTAAAAATATGAAAAAAAAAGAAAAGAAATGTGAAAGTTCAAAACAACCCCCCTTTTGCCCAATTCAAAAAATAAATAAATAAATACACATCTGGTAGGTATGGCTGCAGTCGTAAAATTCTGATCTAATCAAATATTGAATAAAGTAATCCAATCGGTAAACAGCATAACGAGAAAAAAAATAGAAACGCCAGAATAATTTTTCATGGGCGCTGGAGAATTGCAATAAACTTCAATAAGAGGCAATCAAAACATCACATCTACCCCAAAATGGTATCAGTAAAAACTTCCACTCAGGGCTAAAAAAAAAATAAGCCCTCACACAGCCCCAGATCCCGGAAATTGAAAACACTACAGGTTTTACAAAATGGCAACACAAGCAAATTTTGTTGAAACATTTCTGAATTTTCTTTCACCACTTAAATAAAAAAATATATACATGTTTGGTATCTGTTTACTCGTATTGACCTGGAGAATCATATTGCCAGGTCCATTTTACCATATAGTGAATATGGTAAATTAAAAACAAAAAACATTTGTGAAATTGCGCTTTTTTGCCATCTGCCACATAACCTGCAATTGTGTGAAAAAGTGTTTGCCTCTTCCTGGTTTCTTATTGTTTTGCATGTTTGTCACACTTAAATGTTTCAGATCACCAAACCAATTGAAATATTAGGCAAATATAACACAAGTAATCACAAAATGCCGTTTTTAAATTAAAGGGAACCTGTCACCCCCAAAATGGAAGTTGAGCTAAGCCCCCGGCATCAGGGGCTTATCTACAGCATTCTGTAATGCTGTAGATAAGCCCCCGATGTAACCTGAAAGATGAGAAAAAGAGGTTAGATTATACTCACCCAGGGGCGGTCCCGCTGCGGTCTGGTCCGATGGGCGTCACGGTCCGGGTCCAGCTCCTCCCATCTTCTTACGATCACGTCCTCTTCTTGTCTTCATGCTGCGGCTCCGGCGCAGGCGTACTTTGTCTGCCCTGTTGAGGGCAGAGCAAAGTACTGCAGTGCGCAGCCGCCGGAAAGGTCAGAGAGGCCCAGCACCTGCCCACTGCAGTACTTTGCTCTGCCCTCAACAGGGAAGACAAAGTACGCCTGCACCGCAGCCGCAGCGTGAAGACAAGAAGAGGACGTCATCCTATGAAGATGGGAGGCCCCAGACCGGACCACAACACCCATCGGACCGGACCGGGGACTGCCCCTGGGTGAGTATAATCTAATCTCTTTTTCTAATCTTTCATCGGGGGCTTATCTACAGCATTACAGAATGCTGTAGATAAGCCCCTGATGCCGGTGGGCTTAGCTCAACTTCCATTTTGGGGGTGACAGTTTCCCTTTAAAGTCTTTATCATTAAGGGAAAAAGAAATCCAAACCTACAGAGCCCTGTGTGAAAAAGTGATTGCCCTTCTCCCCCCTTAGGCTATGTCCCCACGATCAGGATGTAGCAGAGTTTGGGACGCAGACTATTTTTGCTGCATCCAAAACACTGCAGTCTAATCACGCAGTTAAATCCGTTCATTGAACCTAATTGATTCATTGAACCTAATGAATGGCTATGGGTGAGACTAGGCAGCGGAGACTAGCATCTCCACTGCAAATAATTGACATGCTGCGCCTCGTAAAACCGCACCATGGGTGAGTTTATGCAACGTCAAATAGAAGCTGAGTGGGCATGGGATTTCTATAAATCTCATTCACAGTCCTTGGGGTAATGTTTCTCCTTATGGAGAGTGACATACCAACTCTGGCTTGTCAAGGTAAGGAGGCTTATTTGCCGTACAATGCTCCTGGCTTTTATCCTAAGTCATATTGCACGACTCGTTAGAGGGTTGATTGTGACTTGTAGGATCGCTACTTCCAATAGGTGGCGCTATAGAGTTAAGTCCTCTTTTTCTCAGAAGAGGCAATTTGCATATTCACAGTCCTTGTAACCTAGAATGCAGCGTTTTAGGCACAGCGCAGGTGAGCTGTGTCCAAAATGTTGCTATTCCGGATTGCAGACACATACCCTAAAAACATAAATTAACTGGGGTATATCCCACCTTTGGGAAGCGGAGTTCAAATTCCCTAGCCACACCCAGGCCTGATTCCTGCCACACCTGTTCTCAATGAAGAAATCACTTAAATAGGATCTGCCTGACAAAGTGAAGTAGACCAAAAGATCATCAAATCTAGACATTACGCCACAATCCAAAGAAATTGTGGAACAAGTGGGAAACAAAGTAATTGAAATCTATCAGTCTGGAAAAGGTTATAAAGCCATTTCTCAAGCTTTGGGACTCCAGCAAACCACAGTGAGAGCCATTATCCACAAATGGCAAAAACATGGAACAGTGGTGAACCTTCCCAGGAGTGGCCTGCTGACCAAAATTACCCCAAGAGTGCAGTGATGACTCATCCAAGAGATCACAAAAGACCTCACAACAGCATCCAAAGAACTGCAGGCCTCACTTGCCTCAGTTAAGTACAGCGTTCATTACTCCACCATAAGAAAGAGAATGGGCAAAAATGAATGGCAGAGTTCTAAAACCAAAACCACTGCTGAGCAATAAGAACATAAAGGTTCATCTCAGTTTTGCCAGAAAACATCTTGATGATCCGCAAGACTTTTGGGAGAATACTCTGGATTGAAGAGACAAATGTTGAACTTTTTGGATGGTGTATGTCCTATTACATCTGGCGTAAAAGTAACAGCATTTCAGAAAAGTAACATCATACCAACAGTAAAATATGGTGGTAGTGTGATGGTCTAAGGCTGTTTTGCTGCTTCAGGACCTGGACGACTTGCTGTGGTAAATGGAACCATGAATTCTGCTGTCTACCAAAAATTCTGAAGTAGAATCTCTGGCCATCAGTTTGTGAGTTCAAGCTGAAGCGCACTTTGGTTATGCAGCAGGACAATGACCCAAAACACACCAGCAAGTCCACCCCTGAATGCCTAAGAAAAACAAAATTAAGACTTTGGAGTGGCCTAGTCAAAGTCCTGACCTTAATCCGTTTGAGATGCTGTGGTATGAAGAGAGGGGGAGGAGGCGAGCAGTAACATTGCCTGTTGTAATTGGTGGATTCTGTGTTATCAGCTGTGTATAGAGGAGTTGTCATTGTAATCCTGACTCTGATGATACAGCCTGTTGAAAACACTCCTCAAAAGATAGAAAGTATGAGTCTAAAAATGTGACCAATAAGTCATTTACTGATGACCGCTTCCTTATAATAATGGGATTTAAAAAAATATATTTTTAACTTAAATTCTTGTATTTGGAGCCAATAATAATTTTGTCAAATGGATTTCATTAAAAAAATTTGCAAAGTTTAACTTTTACAAGTTGTTTGTTCCCCTTTACATTCAACCTTAGTGTAGTTTTTTGCTCATAAGTCAGCTGAGAAGAGATCAAGGAAGACAGATAAAAGAATTATGGAAGACAGATAAAAGAATTATGGAAGACAGATAAAAGAATTACGGAAGACAGATAAAAGAATTACAAACTCCTCATTTAGACCCTCAGAACTAGCTCACTGTTCTCAATTAACTCATTCTGCAGCCAACAATAAACAGTGAAACACTAAGGTAATAAGTGGCAAGCGGTGCAAAATTCTTCATGAAACCCAATTGTAAAAATTTTTTTAGTCCCAAGTACATGTATCTGTAAACCTAAAAAATTATCCCAAAAGGTGGACATGTCAAAGGAAGATGGTTGTACATTGTGATGTTAGAATCACTGGCAACATAAAAATCAACCATTAATCTTCATAAAATACACTGGACAGCCTGGTTATCACCTTTCAGGGACAATTTTTGTTTTTACTTATATGCATGTATTTGGAGATAATTTTTGCAATTACATTAGATTAAAATTGTTGCACCATTCACCTTTCTTAGGCCAGTCTCACACGTCCAGATAATTCCGGTACCGGAAAAAAACGGTACTGGAATTATCCGTGTCCGTGTGCCCCTGCGTTTCTGTGGCACATCAGTGTGGCACACGTGTGCCTCCCGTGTGCCCACTGGGTACCACACGCACCGTGCAGGAGACAGCGCTAAAGTTTAGCGCTGTCCCCTGCATCGTGCTGAAGCCGCGATTCATATCTTCTCTGCAGCAGCGTTTGCTGTAAAGAAGATATGAATAATCCATTTTTTTAGTGGTATTTCGTGTTTAAAATAAAGCTCCATGTCCCCACCCCCTGTGCGCCCCCCCCGCTGTTCTAAAAATACTCACCCGCCTCCCTCGCAGTGTCCTGTCCTGGCCGCAGCTTCTCCTGTATGCGGTCACGTGGGGCCGCCGATTACAGTAATGAATATGCGGCTCCACCCCTATGGGAGGTGGAGCCGCATATTCATTACTGTAAATGAGCAGCCCCACGTGACCGCATACAGTAGAAGGTGCGGCCAGGACAGGAAGCAGCGACAGCCAACGAGGGAGCCGGGTGAGTATTTTCAGAACAGCGGGGGGGCGCACAGGGGGTGGGGACATGGAGCTTTATTTTAAACACGAAATACCACTAAAAAAATGGATTATTCATATCTTCTTTACAGCAAACGCTGCTGCACAGAAGATATGAATCGCGGCTTCAGCACCATGTGGGGGGGACAGCGCTTACTGGAGCGCTGTCTCCTGCACGGCACACGGAGAACGTCCGGGTACGGTACGTGTTTTACACGGACCCATTGACTTTAATGGGTCCGTGTAATACGTGCGCTCCCACGAACACTGACATGTCTCCGTGTTTGGCACACGGAGACACGGTCCGCAAAAAATCAATGACATCTGCACAGATGCATTGATTTTAATGGGTCTACGTGTGTCAGTGGCTCCGGTACGTGAGGAAACTGTCACCTCACGTACCGGAGCCACTGAAGTGTGAAACCGGCCTTAGCCTGTGCATTGCACTGATTGTTGCTGGCTGCAGAACGAGGTAACAGACAATCCGTCAGTGAGCTCAATCTCACGGTTTGTAACTCTTACCTGTCTTTTTATGAGCTGCTCTCACAAACCACATCAAAGTTGAATGTGCTTAAAAACAAAGAGCCTGTAACAGTTAAATGTTGCAACATTTGTAATAAAACTTGGCAAAATGTATTTATTTTTATTTATTTTTATTTTTTTTTTGGGGGGGGTCCAACTACAGCCTTTCTGACATGGATTTGCAAAGTACAGTATGTACACCAGCCTCACCAGGTCTAAGGATCTATTTAATAATATATGCAGGTTGTTTTATTAAAAAAAATTGTGACAGATCTGCTTTAAAGACGTTTAGAATTGTTTTCTTCATAATCTCAGCTCCTCTCTTCCTTTCTATTTCGATAGCAGATGACCTGTGTCATGTACACCCTCGAAAATAGGGAATCTGTCAGCAGTTTTTTGATATGTAATATGGGAGCGCATGAGATAGGGGCTGTTTTGATACAATCAGTGTTTTATCAGCAGGAGATTATCACTGCCTGGCCTAGCTTCCCATTGAGATTGATTCATTTGCTAAACTGAGATTAGATTATACGTCTGCATTCTAGAGGATGGGAGGACAAATATTGTCCTGTCTGGGTCTAGAAATTGGACCACAGTATAAAGGCGTCATTCTGGCTATTAAGTCCTAAATGAGGTTACGTTCTTTGAAGTGGTACATCATAAAGCGTATAGCATAATCTCCATGTGGCAATGAAATGGTTGGCTGCAGAACTGATTTGAAATGCCATAAAAGTTGCATGTTTTAGGGGATTCATTAAGAAGACTTTATTTGATATCTTTTGCCCACATGGATTACAGATAGCTCAGATGTATGCCTGGATAAGGAAGCTATCTCCATTTTAAAGATTACTTTGTAAATCAGCGGCTGATTGGAACATTGTGATGTTTTGCGACTTCTTCAAAGACAAACGTTACCAGATAGAAATCTGCTTTTAATGAGTTCAGCTTTATAGTCTATATTTGTTTGGTGCAGATGGTATGCATGTCATTGGACAAAAATATAAATCCAATTGGAATGGAAATAAATTTCATTGCTACACATACCGCGCCAGAGAGTCACAGTAAATTATCAATTCACTCGTGTTTTCAGAAAGTTGTATTCTGAGCCAGATTGGTTGCACATTAAATTAAAATACAGATTTAAGCTGGTTTCACATTTGTGACTTACGCGGTCTAAGTACAAACCATGATGTCCGCAGCGGCCATGAGTTTCTTGACCCAAACTCAACAGCCTTAGGCTATGTTCACACGCTGCGTTTTTTGCTGCGGATCCGCAGCGGATTTGCAGCTGCGGATCCGCAGACGTTTTCCATGCAGGGTACTACTGTACAATGTTACCCTATGGAAAACCAAATCCGCTGTGCCCACTTTCCTTTTTTCCGCCTGAAAATCCGCGCTGATTTTCTGGGGAAAAAAGAAGTAGCATGTCACTTCTTTCTGCGAATTCCGCAACTGTTTTCCACCTGCACCAATAGGAGAAAACCGCACAGAAAACCGCAGGGAAAACCAACGCGGTTTTGCACTGCGGGTTTTCTCAAATCAGGACCTGAAAAATCCGCAGAAAAAAAAGGATGGTGTGAACAAGGCCTTAGACCTCATTCATATGTCCATGTTTACACACATACGTGAAAAAAGGCTACCGGTGTCATCAGTGTTCTGCATCAGTGTGTCCATTGTTACCATCAATTTGCTGAAGTGGGGAACATGGCCGGTTGCTGCGGGCCAGAATTGAGCTCTCTTTACACTGAAACCTCTCTTCTAAGCAGGAATGGGACATGAGTGTGATGTGTTGTGGGTGGAATTCTTTCTGCCCTCACTTGCCGTTCAGAAGTCCTTGTTATCTCACCATCCATGGAACCGGGTACAGCTGCACACATAGCAGGAGACCTTAGGTCCGGTTCAACAGGTTCGATCTTACTGTGCAATTCGGATACATGTGGTTGCGGCACACAGAGTGAGACAGAATCCCCTCCGGATGATGTTCCCTTTGTTCAGTGTACTATGAGTCCTTGACTCCATTCTGCCCGACTTGCCCCCTTCTCAACAGCTCCTGTTGGTACCAGGGAGCTTCCATCCGGCATAATAGCTTCCTTGAGACCCTCCATCTTTCCCTCTTGCTGGGACCCAACCAGCATCTTCCTCACAGGAGAAACAGAGACATGGCACCCAATGCCTCTTCTGGGCCATAGGCCCGAGACTGCCCCGGGATCTGCATGAGACTTCAGATCTGTCCTCAGACTGTTTGGACACTTGGCAATGACAGGACTAGACATGAACGAATGTCGTCAGCTCCCTCCTTATTCGGCAAGCTATAGCTGACTTGTTTCCGGAACATTCGCGGATAGAATTGCGATCCACCCACGGCTATTAACCCGTTAAATGCCACTGACAGCACCATTTCACAAACGCTTCCGCAATCCACCCACCGGTGACCCCATCACGTGATCGCGGGTCACCAGTGGGTTGGCATGACAACCAAAGGTCTCCCGGAGACCTCTATGGTTGTCACTGCCGGCTTGCTGTGAGCGCCGCCCAGTGGTCGGTGCTCATAGCAAGTGAGTTATTCAGCTATATATAGGCGATTTGATCATGTAGCTTAGCTGATCTGGTTATGGCAGTTTCTAGTCTACCATGGAGACTATTGAAGCATGCCAAAAAGTAAAAAAAAATTGTTTATAAAAATTTAAAAAAAGCAAAAATAAAATTAAAAGTTTAAATCCCCCCCCTTTCGCCCCATTCAAAATAAAATAATTAAAAAAATTTAAGAATACACATATTTGGTATCGCTGCGTTCAGAATCACCCGATCTATCAATAAAAAAGGATTAACCTGATCGCTAAATGGCATAGCGAATAAAAAAGTCAAAACGCCAGAATTTTGTTTTTTTGGTCAACGCGACATTGCATTAAAATGCAATAACGGGCGGTCAACAGAATGGTATCATTAAAAACGACAGTTCGGCACACAAAAAATAAGCCCTAACCCAACTCAAGATCATGAAAAATGGAGATGCTACGGATCTCGGAAAATGGCGCAATGTTTTATTTTTTTTTTAACAAACTGGATTTTTTTTCACCACTTATATAAAAAAGAACCTTGACATGTTTGTTGTCTATGAACTCATAATAACGTAGAGAAACATAATGGCAGGGCAGTTTTAGCATTTTGTTAACATGGTTAAAAAAAATCCCCCAAAAAAGTTGTGGAATTGCACTATTTTTGAAATTTCAACGCACTTGGAATTTTTTTCCCATTTTTGAGTACATGATATGGTAAAATCAATAGTGTTGTTCAAAAGTACAACTCGTCCCGCAAAAAACAAGCCCTAGCATGGCTATATTGACAGAAAAATAAAAAAATGGCTCTGGGAAGAAAGGAAGCGAAAAACAGAAACGCAAAAATGAAAAAGGCAAAGTCTTGAAGTCTCCTCCTATAAAGGTGGAAAAAAATCAGAAATAAATGTTCTTGGTGTGATTTTTTTTTTTCATGTCAAAAGACTGTCATTTTAACGGTGGTGTATATACTTTTTATATCTACTGTATACTGTTATCACTGCTGATGCCTAGGTTAACAGAATTCCAAGAATTGCCAAGTTATAACAATTTTTACAGGGATTTTCTCCCAATTTATTAGTTATTTTACTTTTGGATTTTTCCCACAGTAACTTTAAGCTCCCAACTCGCCCCTGCACGTGTATATTAGTTCTCATTGAGTTTTTATGGTAGCAGTGGTAAAAACATAGTGAGTGCAGAGTTACACCACGGACCTGGAGCCTAAGAAGATCCAAAAGGTCCCTTTGACCCATAAGAGAAGACCAATACTATTAAAGACCCATGACAGTTGGGGGCCCTGTCGGAGATTCTGCATTGGGATCCAAGAGTTTCAAATTTTGCCATTGTATGCTAGTATGCCGTTTAATATGCTGGTTAAACATGTGGGTGCCAAGATGACCATGGTTGCAACTGCAGCCACTTAATAACACCAAAGGTTAAGTAATTTCAGAAAGATACTATGCACTACTCTCAATGATACAATTCTCTATTTTCACTCTGTTTCTTCCAAGTGCATTAAGATTAAATAGTCCGAAGAGCAGAAAAGCCGTAGGGAATTCTTTATGTGTACACAATATATCCTGTAATTAGCAACCAAATCTTCCTCTTTAGTTTACAGCTGTAAAAATTATTGCCTTTCAGGTTTTACCATAAGTTTGAGAAATGACCCAAGGCGATGCGAAAAAGACTCCTCAAATGTAATTTCACTTTAATATCCAACAATACAGATTTTATACAAGAATAAGTGCACACAATGATTTCTAGCTCCTTCATTTTTAAATACACGTATAAAAAGGGATCACGCTGAGCAGACGAGGACACACTTTTCTTTGCGAACGACAGTAAAACACCAAGTTATCCGGTCATACAAGTAAGGTTACGGACAGCCAGACTGTGCCGTGATGTCGCTACTTGGTGGCAGTGAGGGCTTCATTATAGTGGGGGATGCAGTCACACTTGGACCCTAAAGCATGGAGTCGTTCAAAAGGTCCCTTTGGCCCTTAGCAGAAAACTAATAAATTATTAAAGGGAACCTGAGAGCTGATGCATGTGTAGGATGGGGAAGCCAGGGCAGTAGTCATGGCAAATAGCAATCGTTTTATCACTCTCTGGCCTTCCCCCTCCATACAAACATGTGTACCTCTCTGAGTACCTCAGAGCTGTTCCTCTGCGCCATCAGGGTTTTCCCGGCACGGGACAGTTACCTCTGCAGACGATTCCAAGAATAAAGAGTCACAGTCCGGTTTTGCTTCAACTTCAAAATGTTTACTTAGCAACTTGTCATCCAGGGCACACACTGTTACAGCATCTGGCACCGGTATCTCTGACCCTTGCCTGTCGCTAAGCCTGCATTCGGGACGGTCCGTACTATACGGTCGCTCAGTGTCCTCAATGTCCAGTATTTCTGCCTTCCGCGGGGGCATTCCCCACCGTTTCGCCCCAGTCCTGA
The DNA here is from genome assembly GCF_051348905.1 of Ranitomeya variabilis. Classification (NCBI taxonomy): domain Eukaryota; kingdom Metazoa; phylum Chordata; class Amphibia; order Anura; family Dendrobatidae; genus Ranitomeya; species Ranitomeya variabilis. Next base: position 205,419,409 of record NC_135238.1, on the reverse strand, counting down.
GAATGACGGCCCACGCAAAAACCTGCCACATCTTGGCGCATTTTCTCCCACTTTGCTCAGCCTTCTTCTGTCCAGCAGCTGTAGTCCCACTATTACTGCACTGCTGTTCCTGTAGTTGCTGTACCCTCTGTTCTTAATTCTGGCCCCTGGATACAATCATTGGGCCCACTTCTTACTAGAAGAATGATACGGGGCACAAAGTGCCCTGGGTTAGTCAGCCCCCTGTGAGCTTTATGGGCACCCAGGCCCCAACTGAACTAAAACAGGAATACCTAACTGTTTTATCCCATCGTGCCCCTCCTATCCTATTCCCTAAACCTAAGCCTATGATGCCCCCATCTAGTGGCCAACTAGGGGTACTACGCCCCTAACACGGGCCCGGGGAACTTACTTTCCCTAGCCAACAGTGGTGCATTAAAGGGAACAATGGTATGGCATTACATTCAAACATATATACAACAAGAGTAATACGCTTTATGCATAGCAGTACTCATTATAAGACACAGGGATAATACATCAAATATGTAGCAGTATCACATCACAAGTGGACAGTGGGTTAAGGGGGGGGACAAGGCATCAAACTATCACATCCCCTACACATGTTGCCTGATCCACGGGCAGCATGCACCAGACACTGGCTGTATGATTTCAGCCAGGTATGTTTGGCTCTGAAAACTCTGTGGCAAATCAGAGAAAAATGTAACTTAAAGACCAATGATAGTTGGGGACCTTGTTGGAGATTTTGCTTTGGGGCTCACAAACTTTAAGTTACTTTTTAACTCATTTAATGGGTTTGTCTCATTAACACAACTCTGTCTATATATATTTAAAGGGCATATGGACTTTGTATAAAGGGCACACATTGGTCACCCTTCTATTGGCCAGAACGTGGTTCCATAAGAGCGACTACCGTTTTGGCTTATGCAGCTTATCAGAATGTTAAACGGTCAGACATTTATTTGAAGATTAGGGCCCGATGCAGCTTCCCCTAGTTCAGTGCTAAAAACTGGACCCGGGCAATCAGCTGATCGCAAGACACACTTCTGTTAAATGAGAAAACCCTTTTAGGTTAGTGGAGAGTAACTAACACAAGGAAGCTCAAACTTTACAGTTAGGCCGGCGTCACACTAGTGAGTTTTACGGACGTAAGAGCGCAGAAAATACGTCCGCAAAACTCGCCAAACAAACGGCACAATGGGGGCGTGGCTATGTAAGCTGTGAGGGAAGACGCACCTTCTGGAGGCTCCTGCTATCCTGGTTCTAATCCTGCCTTTAATCCCCCTGATTTGTGGTCTGCACCGGCTGGAGCGGTGCCTCTGGACCCCGGGAGCCCGGTAACCCCCTTGAACGGCGACTTTGGAGCCCCAGGACGCCGGTGGCAGCGGCGCCCTGAACGAGCGACGGAGTCTCTGAGCTGCGGCGGCCATCTTTGAGTGCGGCTCCGGCGGGAAGGACACAGCGCCGGCGGGAGAGACACAGCGCCGGCGGCGGCTGTGGCCGGGTGCATTCCCCGAACATCAGCACACAGCGGGGACGCAGTGAGTCACTGAGGAGAAGAGCAGGTGCCGGGTCCGGGCGGTCCCAAAAAAGGCTGCAGCCATTATTACAGCGCGCTCTCCAACAGCAAGGAGAGCGGCGCTACAATATACAGCTGCGGTGCAGCTCAGGAGGTGAGCTAACACCCTGCATTAATAGAGGGGTGGTGCGGCGTGTGCCCTGGAAAATTGGGCCCTGCACCCACCTTGTTAGACGAGCTCTTGCCTGCGCCATAACTTTGGAGGGATTATCCCCCCTCCCTGCTGTTTTGCCTGTGGGGGCTGTGGGCTGCTCTGAGACTCTGTGCCTGATAAATTCTTAGCTGCTGCTCCTGTTCATACTTGGTGATTCCCTGCCTAGCTGCCTCTTTGAGGTATATCCTAGTTTGACTCTGCCCTGCTATTGGAGAATAGACTGCCATAACCATAAGCTTGGTCCTTTTGTGGGGACCTTCTGTTAATCGCCATGCAATCTTCTAAAGGAGGGGGGGCTGCTGAAAAGTTAAAGAAATATGCCAGAGATGATACTCCTGACAGTGTACGTACCCTCAGAAATAACTCCTCACAGAATCAACGCAAAAATCGCCCTTCTGACAGTAATGAGGAAAGGGAACAAGGCGAACTAACTCTTAAGCAAGCATCTGAGCAATTGATGTAAGCTATATCCCTCACTAGGTCCTCTCTCACTGAGAAAATAGAAGACGTACATACTGAGGTGGGCCGCCTGCGACATGATATGCAGGCTATGAGAGGGCGTATCTCTGAGGTTGAAACAAGAGTGTCTCAGATAGAGGACACCATTACCCCAATGGAGGCTAAGCTCTCGAAAGCCGTCGGCTCTGTGAATGCTTGGAAGCAAAAAGCAGATGACCTGGAAAACAGACTGCGCCGCAATAACATTCGCATTATTGGCCTACCAGAACGCTCGGAGGGTCAGCAACCTGAGCAATTTATAGAGGACTGGCTTAGAACCTCTTTGGGAGATGGATTCTCCTCAACATTTTCCGTGGAGAGGGCCCATCGGGTCCCAACGAGACCTCTACCCCCCGGAACCCCACCTCGGCCCTTCTTGGCGCGTCTCCTCAACTGCAGAGACAGAGATGCGATCCTTCGCTTGGCAAGGCAGAAGAGCCCCATTAAATTTAATAATGCTACTATCTCAATCTTCCCGGACTTTTCTATGGAACTTCAAAAGCAGCGAGTCCGATTTGTGGAAGTTAAAAAGCAGCTCAGGGATAAGAACATCATCTACTCCATGCTTTATCCGGCTCGGCTCCGCATTGTCCATGAAGGCTCCTCCCTGTTCTTTACTGATCCGGCGGAGGCAACCGAATGGTTGCGGTCATATAAGGGGTCCAGTGTGCCGAACTCCTAAGCTACTCTCCTTACTCCATGGCAACATAAATTGGAGCTCTCCGTATTGGTGCTGAGCTAATCTACAATACCGGACGCTGGTTCCAGTGAGGGTATCCCCTTTTCTATCTGACTGTAGGAGTGTAAGATTATACTCCTCCACTGTTCGAGTTTTGTTTTGTTTGAGTTTTTACACCAGTTTTGACTGTTTGATATGTTTGCTAGTCGCCAATGATAATTTTGTGCTCTACGTGATGTTCCTGATCCCTGCCCGAATTGCGATGTATGTTATTCTTTTTTTTAGGCGTGGATATGGGGTCTGAGATTATATTTATGACATGGAATATACGGGGTATTAAAACCCCCCGTAAGAAAATCAAGGTATTCTCTCAGATTAAAAAGTATCATCCCCATATTGTAGCCCTTGTAGAGACACATCTGACCAGGGACACAGTTAAATGTATACAAAAGCCGTGGGTGCAGTGGTCCCTTCATGCATTCCATACCAGTTACTCCAGAGGGGTCTCTCTGTTGATACATAGAAATGTTAGGTGGGAGGCTAGGGAAGCACGACGTGATCCCGAAGGTCGCTTTGTTTTTGTACATGCCTTTATTAATACGCGAGAATATGTGATACTATGTGTTTATAACCCACCCCCGGCTAGTATATCGATTCTCCGCATGGCAATGGGTTTCTCCCTAAATTATCCTAATGCTAGTGTTATTTGTATGGGAGATTTTAACTTGGTTATGGATAATTTTAAAGACAGATTGAGACTAGACGGGGGGACGTTTGGAGGACCTTCTCCTCAATCCCCCTCTCAATTGGCGCTATTTATGAGTAATAGCGGATGGCTGGATTTATGGAGGGCACGCCACCCTGAAATAAAAGAATATACCTGTCATTCGTCAACTAGACAGTCTCTATCTCGCATAGATTACATATTTGGATCTAGTGACCTGGCACTGTGGGTAGATAGTATCGAACATGGTAATAGGGGGATATCAGATCATAGTCCAATCATTCTCAAATTTAAATATGGTCAGCCAAACAACTATATACCTTGGAAATTGAATCCCTTCTGGTTGAAGCTGATAGATTCTAGTGATAGAACGGTTGATCAGTTGAGCTGTTTTGTCTCTACTCACCCAGACCCCTCGAATCTTAATCTGTTCTGGGACACTCTAAAGGCATACTTACGGGGATGTCTGTCTTCCACAATTTCCTACATTAAAAGGGTGACGGCGGGGGAAGATGATGAGATGGAGCGGCGACTGAGGGATACGGAGGCCGCCTATGTGGCCAATCAGACCAGTGGTAACAGGGTGGAATGGCTTACTTCCCAAAGATTATACACCCAACATATAGACACTAAATCGAAACGCAAACTATTTTTTACCCGTCAATCCTATTTCGAATTGGGGAATCAGGCCAGTACACTCCTAGCCTTTTTAGTACGCCAACATAATACCTCCAATACAGTATTACAGATTCGGGCACCTGATGGTTCGTTGGTATCCTCAACTGAAGAGATTCTTCAATGTTTTTGTAATTATTATAAGTCATTGTACAAATCTGATGGTGGTTTTGGTGTCCCTGAATGTGTGGACTATTTATCAGACATAGCGTTCCCCTCACTGAGTCCAACCCAACAGGCCTTTATGGAGGCCGAGTTTACTCTAGAGGAAGTGGAACATGCTATAATGGACATGGCTTCCGGGAAGGCCCCTGGACCAGACGGGTTTCCCGCTGAGTTCTATAAAAAATATCGGAGCCATCTAGCACCACATTTATTGAAGGTGCTCCGGGGTATATGGGAGGGAGAGTTTATGCCTGAAACCTTTTACGATGCAAATATTATTGTACTTAAGAAGGAGGGAAAGGACCCCCTGGAATGTGGGTCATATCGCCCCATATCATTGGTGAATGTAGATTATAAGATCTTCACTAAAATCTTGGCCACCAGACTAAATACGATCATACTAGACCTTATACACCCAGATCAAACTGGCTTTATGCCCGGGAAGAGTACCTCCATCAATATTAGACGGGTCCAATCAGTGATTCAATATAGCTCTTTAGAATTGGACAATAACTGGGCATTGGCGTCACTAGATACAGCCAAAGCATTTGACTCTCTTGAATGGTCTTTCCTTTCCGCATGCCTACGGAGATACGGTTTTGGGGATAAATTTATTAGAGGGATAGATACGCTATATAGGAATCCTAGGGCACGGGTAATTGTGAATAACTCTATCTCTGATTCTTTTACTTTGCACAGAGGAACCCGTCAAGGATGTCCTCTATCCCCGGCTCTCTTTGCCCTCGCGATAGAAGCGTTAGCAATACGTATAAGGTCCTCTATAGATATCAAAGGAATTAATATTGCGGATCGTGTGGATACCATTGGTCTTTATGCCGATGACATGATTATATTTATGGATAAAATAGAAGAAACGTTACCGCAAGTAATAACGACCATCGACAAATTTAGTAAAGTCTCTGGTCTCTATATAAATTGGGACAAATCTACCCTAATGCCTCTGTCTCATGCTCCGATGCCCTGTCTCGAAAACCTCTCATCGTTACCTGTAGTCTCCAGTTTCAAGTATCTAGGTATTCATATGTCCCAATATAGTCGGCTAGACCTACAACTTAACATTTATCCACTATTGGACCTGGTCAAATCTAAATTTATAGCCTGGAGCAAACTCCCCCTCTCTGTTGCAGGCCGCATTAATCTAATTAAAATGATATTACTCCCCAAACTTAATTATTGCTTCCAACACAGTGCAGTGCCAATACCCAAGTCTTTCTTCGCAAATTTAAATTCCCTAACCACATCCTTTATATGGGGAAAGACTAGACCCAAACTTAAACTATCTACTTTACAGAGACCAAAAAGGGGGGGTGGGGCGGCTTTACCAGACTTTTATCTGTACTATCTTGCCGGACAGGCCAGGGCATTAAGCAAATGGATGCCTAATAACTCTATACCTAATTCAGAGAGCCATTTGCTTCACTCTGCCCAGATTGACTGTCCATTGGGATTTCTGGAAACAGAGAGAGTCAATGCTCCTCGTTTGCTGCCTTTGCTTCGACTGGCGAGATTGATATGGAGACAGATCAAAAAAGTTATCACATTTGCAGATGTAATAGCTGAAATGCCACTATGGCATAATAGTTATTTCCCAGAACTACTAAATCACCCATCTACTGAGTTCTGGATCTCATACGGTGTTCTTTCAGTGGGCAATGTACATGACCAAGGGGTTTTTGTATCTTTCGAACAATTACGGGATACTTACAATATTCCAAGATCCCAATTCTTCCGTTATTTACAGCTAAGGTCAGCTTTCCAATCACATATGCGAAATGTGGGTGCGGGTCAAGCGATCTCATCTCTACCTCTAATAGGCATTCTCAACTCACAAGGCCCTCAGGGACTCATTTCCTCTTTATATACATATTTGTTGTCCGTGGGAGATGGGTTCACTATTAGCTCTCTTAAAAAGAAATGGGAGGGACTTCTTCCCGTTACAATGGGAGAGGAATGGGAAGATATTCTAGAATCTCCAACTAAAGTTTCTCCTTCAGTTAATAACAGGATGACCCAGCTATATATTATATATCAGACCTATTTGACCCCAACGCGGCTCTTTAAAATGGGTCGCCTCCATTCGTCAGATTGCTTGCGATGTCATGCACAAGATGCAGATTTTATCCATATGATTGGAGGTGCCCGGTAATCTCGCACTATTGGAAAGAGGTCACGACATTATTAACATCTTTATTGTCAATCCCTGTTCCACTTGAGCCATTGACCTGCTTATTCGGGGTGTGGGATGCAGAGGCCTGGGATCACTATACTGGGATCTTTCTTAGAGAGACGCTCTTCTTGGCACGGAAGGTACTGGCGCTGAGGTGGATGGGTGGTTCCTCCCCGTCTCTCTTGGATCGATTTGGTGAACTCGGTCGTCCCATATGAGAAAACATTGTACCAAAATAGAGGATGCCCAGGTAAATTCGAAAAAATCTGGGGTAGATGGAACTCCTCTCATCATACTCTGTAGTCTGCGCTGATTAGATACATGCACGGGAGGATGGGCTTGTGGTTCTGGGACATCGCTGGTGGAGTAGGATTCAACTCTGTTTTTTTTTTTTTTTTTTTTCCTTTTGGCGACTTACTGTTTAATGTTAACGGTTAAAGTTGTATAATAGGTAGATTTTAGATGCTAGTGATTTAACATGCACAGTTTATCACCTCTGTAAGTTCTGGATATGATGATATTCTATGACCTTTTATATCTGATGATGTAATTGATGATGATACATGCTAATGTGTGCATTATTTGTTTATTCTGAAATTAATAAACGAATTTAAACAAACGGCACAATTATTCTCAATGGGGCTGCTCCTATCAGCCGTATATTACGGCGACGTATTATACAGCTTTCTACGGCCATAGTAAATCGCAGCATGCTGCGTTTGTCAGCGTATTGGGCAAATAATATGCCAATGAAAGTCTATGGTGGCGAGAAAAATACGAATTACACACGGACCAGCAGTGTGACTTGCAAGAAATACGCAGCGGTGTTAGTGACAAGCCGGTACTTCAATTGCCGGCTTTTCATTTCTCCTGCACAAACCCGACAGGATATGAGACATGGTTTACATACAGTAAACCATCTCATATCCCCATTTTTTTTGCATATTCCACACTACTAATGTTAGTAGTGTGTATGTGCAAAATTTGGGCGCTGTAGCTGCTAAAATAAAGGGTTAAATGGCGGAAAAAATTGGCGTGGGCTCCCACGCAATTTTCTCCGCCAGAGTGGTAAAGCCAGTGACTGAGGGCAGATATTAATAGCCAGGAGAGGGTCCATGGTTATTGGCCCCCCCTGGCTACAAACATCTGCCCCCAGCCACCCCAGAAAAGGCACATCTGGAAGATGCGCCTATTCTGGCACTTGGCCACTCTCTTCCCACTCCCTGTAGCGGTGGGATATGGGGTAATGAAGGGTTAATGCCACCTTGCTATTGTAAGGTGACATTAAGCCAGATTAATAATGGAGAGGCGTAAATTATGACACCTATCCATTATTAATCCAATTGTCTGAAAGGGTTAAAAAACACACACACACACGTTATTCAAAATTATTTTAATGAAATAAACAAACAGGTTGTTTTAGTATTTTATTGCTCTCTCAATCCATCCGGAACACCCTCGCTTGGCAAAATAATAAACCCACAATATACATACCTTCTGATGATCTGTCAGGTCCCACGAGGTAATCCATCTGAAGGGGTTAAATCTATTTACAGGCAGGAGCTGTGCTAAAGCACTCGCTCGTGTCTGTAATCCCCCGGGTGCTGAAAGGAAAGCTGAGTGATCTTTACTTACATTGAGTTGCGGTGAGGCGCCCTCTGGTGGATGTTCTCATGAACTGCAGCCTGGGAAAAGTTCCCACGCTCGAGTTCATATGAGTTCATCCACCAGAGGGCGCCTCACCGCGACTCAATGTAAGTACAGATCACCCTGATTTCCTTTCAGCACCCGGGGATTACAGACACGAGCGAGTGCTTTAGCGCAGCTCCTGGCTGTAAAATGATTTAACCCCTTCAGATGGATTTACTTCGTGGGACCTGACAGTTCATCGGAAGGTATGTCTATTGTTGGTTTATTATTTTGCCAAGCGAGGGTGTTCCGGATGGATTGAGAGAGCAATAAAATACTAAAACAACCTGTTTGTTTATTTCATTAAAATACTTTTTAATAACGTGTGTGTGTTTTTTAACCCTTTCAGACAATTGGATTAATAATGGATAGGTGTCATAATTGACGCCTCTCCATTATTAATCTGGCTTAATGTCACCGTACAATAGCAAGGTGACATTAACCCTTCATTACCCCATATCCCACCACTCTACGGGAGTGGGAAGAGAGTGGCCAAGTGCCAGAATAGGCGCATCTTCCAGATGTGCCTTTTCTGGGGTGGCTGGGGGCAGATGTTTGTAGCCAGGGGGGGCCAATAACCATGGACCCTCTCTAGGCTATTAATATCTGCCCTCAGTCACTGGCTTTACCACTCTTGCGGAGAAAATTGTGCGGGAGCCCACGCCAGTTTTTTCTGCCATTTAACCCTTTATTTTAGCAGCTACAGCACCCAAATTTTGCACATACACACTACTAACAATAGTAGTGTGGAATATGCAAAAAAAAAAAGGGGATATGAGATGGTTTACTGTATGTAAACCATGTCTCATATCATGTCGGGTTGGGGAAGGAGAGATGAAAAGCCGGCAATTGAATTACCGGCTTTTCACAAATAACGCGCTGAATTAAATCTAAATACAGAATATATATATATGTGTCTCAATGACATATATATATATATATATATATATATATATATATATATATATATATATATATACTGTATATATGTTTTACCGAACATTTGAGCACATAAATCCATTAGATGTCGGTTTTGCAAGCCTGCGAGAAAATGTCGCCATACGGATTACATACGGAGGATGCCATGCGCAAAATACGCTGACACACCCTGCCTACGGATGACATACGGACCACTATTTTGGGAACATTTCTCCGTATTACGGCCGTATTACGGCCGTAAAAAACGGACCGTATTGTCTTACGCTGAGTGTGACGCCGGCCTTATATCTAAGTTCTTCCAAAAACAATACATACAACATACGGTACATTAGATGAATGTTGGTCAAAGCCGCTGAGGCCAGGGGTGTCTCAACTCTTCCTTGATGACAGAAGTCAGGGGGTGGGGGGGAAGGGTAAGGCATAGTGTAATTCAACATGCTCTACTTTTTTGTTTGCACTGGAGATAAACTATGGCAATCTGGTAGCAGCTTGCACCCACAGGGGCAGAAAAACCCAAAAATAGTATTGGTTGATATTTTGGCCTCTGCCTTTTATCATGGATGTCCTGCAGTGCATTAGTATTGTGACCAGGTATTGGGAAATATGGTTGCTCTCTTTTTATCTGTTTTTTTTTTGTTTGTTTGTTTAATGTGGGAACACAGCTGTTACATCTCTTTCAGGACCTGCTCCTGTGAAGTCTGCTTCTATCATCAGGCACCGCCATATTCATTTTTCAGGGGCTAGTGATGGAGGACATGTCAGAACCAGAAGCTCTGGGCGGCACAGACTCTGTACAGTCAGGCTCGGACTGGCCCATAGGGGAACAGGGTAATCCCCTGGTGGGCCCCTGTGCAGATCTGGGCCCCCAACCCCACTGTATGGCAGTACTTGGCATAATTCACTTGATTTACTCTTTACAGAAAACAGCAGCAACTCATCATTCATTAACCAAACTACCCAGTTTATTATTATATAGACGCATAGGTAAATTTATGAACGAGGGAAGTGTAATATTTGCATGCAGGTGAAAAGTGGGCCCCCCAAAGTAAATGTTACTAGTGGGTCCTTGGCACCCGGTCCGACACTGTGTACAGCTACTAAGTTTAGGGTTGCTGGGACCTGTAGTACCATCCAGTCTGGTAGTATAGGTGCTTGTTCTGTCCAGCTGAAGGAATCAGCTCCCTGCTTCAGCCAATTGGAAAGCACCACACCCTACTGATGCTTCCAGCATACGGCTGAAAGCTGCGAGATATAGCTGTGTGTGCATTTCCTGTTTTCTCTTGCAACTTCTGATTTTGTACGTCCTCTGCCCTCCTGGTTATGACCCGGCTACCTGACCACTCCTGTCAGCCATCACCACTGACCAGCAGCTGACTCTGTGGCCCCATCCCAAGGACCCCTGTGTAAGTCCAGATCACAGTACACAGGGTGAAGGCCAAGGGAACCCCTGAGATCTAGTAAACGGAGTGTTTTGCACCAAGCCTGTCTATGGCAGCAATTTCTGGATCTGCCAGGCGACCACTGACATAAACACATTACTAGGTGCTGATGTGCCGTCACCTACAGGACCTGTGAGTGGAGAAGGGCCATATTGGCTGTATAAACAGCTGTCCCTTAGGCCTCATTCAGACATCTGCGTTTTCCACAGAGGACAACACGTACTCATGATAGTCTGTGAGGATATTCACACGTCTGTGGGGGTTTCTTGTGTTCAGAATTTCTTCAAAAAACACAAAAACGACATGTGTTTTTGACAAGAGTCGCCGATCTAACTTGCCCCTTGGAGTGAATGGTTCTGCATAGCTCCCAACCGTCCCTCATTGTGCGGGACTGTCCCGGATTTGATGCTTTGCCCCGCAGTCCTGCACGGGACGCTCTGATCCCGCAGACAGCAGGAAAAGCGAACCGACACGCCCCCTTGTGTTAAGCCACGCCCCTGTGTTAAGCCAAGTCCTGGGTCACCTCCCGACAGACCAACCCTCCCCCCCTGTGCGGCCATTATACAGTATGGAGCATCATGTGCAGTCATTATACAGTATGGAGCATCATGTGCAGTCATTATACAGTATGGAGCATCATGTGTGGCCATTATACAGTATGGAGCATCATGTGCGGTCATTATACAGTATGGAGGATCATGTGTGGCCATTATACAGTATGGAGCATCATGTGTGGCCATTATACAGTATGGAGCATCATGTGCAGTCATTATACAGTATGGAGCATCATGTGCAGTCATTATACAGTATGGAGCATCATGTGCGGTCATTATACAGTATGGAGCATCATGTGCGGTCATTATACAGTATGGAGCATCATGTGTGGCCATTATACAGTATGGAGCATCATGTGCGGTCATTATACAGTATGGAGCATCATGTGTGGCCATTATACAGTATGGAGCATCATGTGCGGTCATTATACAGTACGAAGTATCATGTGCGGCCATTATACAGTATGGAGCATCATGTGCGGTCATTATACAGTATGGAGCATCATGTGCAGTCATTATACAGTATGGAGCATCATGTGCGGTCATTATACAGTATGGAGCATCATGTGCGGTCATTATACAGTATGGAGCATCATGTGTGGCCATTATACAGTATGGAGCATCATGTGCGGTCATTATACAGTATGGAGCATCATGTGTGGCCATTATACAGTATGGAGCATCATGTGCGGTCATTATACAGTACGAAGTATCATGTGCGGCCATTATACAGTATGGAGCATCATGTGCGGTCATTATACAGTATGGAGCATCATGTGTGGCCATTATACAGTATGGAGCATCATGTGCAGTCATTATACAGTATGGAGCATCATGTGCAGTCATTATACAGTATGGAGCATCATGTGTTATCATTATACAGTATGGAGCATCATGTGCGGTCATTATACAGTACGAAGTATCATGTGCGGCCATTATACAGTATGGAGCATCATGTGCGGTCATTATACAGTATGGAGCATCATGTGTGGCCATTATACAGTATGGAGCATCATGTGCAGTCATTATACAGTATGGAGCATCATGTGCAGTCATTATACAGTATGGAGCATCATGTGTGGCCATTATACAGTATGGAGCATCATGTGTGGCCATTATACAGTATGGAGCATCATGTGCAGTCATTATACAGTATGGAGCATCATGTGCAGTCATTATACAGTATGGAGCATCATGTGTGGCCATTATACAGTATGGAGCATCATGTGCGGTCATTATACAGTATGGAGCATCATGTGTGGCCATTATACAGTATGGAGCATCATGTGCAGTCATTATACAGTATGGAGCATCATGTGCGGTCATTATACAGTATGGAGCATCATGTGTGGCCATTATACAGTATGGAGCATCATGTGCAGTCATTATACAGTATGGAGCATCATGTGCAGTCATTATACAGTATGGAGCATCATGTGTGGCCATTATACAGTATGGAGCATCATGTGTGGCCATTATACAGTATGGAGCATCATGTGCAGTCATTATACAGTATGGAGCATCATGTGTGGCCATTATACAGTATGGAGCATCATGTGCAGTCATTATACAGTATGGAGCATCATGTGCAGCCATTATACAGTATGGAGCATCATGTGCAGTCATTATACAGTATGGAGCATCATGTGTGGCCATTATACAGTATGGAGCACTGTGTGGCCATATTTTTTTGTTTAATTATTGTATATGAAACAGTGTGATCAGCAGTGCGTTGCGCGCTGCAAACTTTGTCCCTGTTTCCCATCTTCAAAAGTTGGGAGGTATGGGTTCTGTGATAAAACCAAATCATATGCTGTCATTTGAGTGCTGTGGTTTTGTGGAGTTTCTTTTTACTGAGTAATGGGTAGGAGAACCCAGGAATTTTTTTTCTTTTTGCAAAGGCAAACATCTTCCGAAACACCGATGGTGAAAACTGCGATGAGCCAAAAACAGTCCATGCTCAAGTAAAAAAACGACTCCTAGTCCTCTGACTGAGGCTTTATGCCAATAGTACTGTTCTGTCACCCGGCAGCTGAGTTTTAGCTGCCGTTTGATAACGACATACAGCATCCATAGCAGGCAGGATGTGTAATAGTCAGCTTCCTATGCCATTTCATAAACAGAACAAGCCGTCTACAGCACAAAGCACAAAAACTTGCTGTTCACGCTTCCAGACCAGTACGCATGCGCAATGATCAGCCCTGCACGAACGCTCACCGAAAGATGGCGCCAAACAGGCAGCTGACCGCGGAACTGTTTCTCTTCAGTCTCTATTCCTGATCGGGAGGATTTCTCTGCAACCCCCCGTGCATCGGTTACCAAGGAAACGGATCTGCAAACAGATTTCCAGAAATCTGCTCCATCCGGAAGGTCTGATGCGAGTTCTGCGTCCACAGCCGGGAGTCCTGCCGGTAACAGCAGCCATCTGCCGGGGGGTTGTCAGTGAAATCGAAGGATGAGTAGGTAATGACACCCCTGACCTGCCTGTCATACACTACCTGGTATGGAGGTCTCTTGGACTGCAGGGTGGGGGATTTCCTTTGGAAAGCATGAAGTCACAATACAGGTTGTGATTAGTTTTTGTTGTTGTTGCAGGGTTGTGTTGTTGTTTTTTTCTCTTTTTTGCCTCATTTTTATATTTTTTTTAGCCAAATGCTGTATACTCTGTGGCAACAGCGGATGAAGTCACCCCAGCGCTGGTGCCTGCACCGATAGTTACGGTGATCTGAGCAGAGCAGTCATAATATTGTGCTTACTACGCTCAGACCACAGGGGAATCCATCCACGTCACTGGATGAAAATACCGCCACATGGTGCCCGGACTTGTGCTCACCGACTATTGCTGTGATCTGAGCAGAGAAGCCGCATTGACGTGACGTCTCCAGTCAGATCACAAAACGTTGTCAGAGTCAGGCTGGAAATGCAAAAAAATCGCAAATTTTTTTGGAGTTGCACCAAATTTTTGGCACATCTAAAGCAGTTTCACATCAAAATTCTTGCATAAACTGCTTGGTGAGTCAGTGCCTATGTGTGGTGTTTGTTTACACATGTCTATTAAAAAACAATACCTAAAAAAATCTATTTCACAGCAGTGTCAGTTTTCAATGCATTTTTTTTTTGGGTGGGGGGGCATATTTTGCTCTATAAATGTGGCGGCTTGGAGGTACCTTACAAGCGCTGAATTTATTGTGCTGTTTTTTAAAGACTTTTAGGTGCTTTTTTTTCCAAATACAGCATGCTTTATGTGTGGCTTTCTTATGTTCACCCACAGGTGTTTCAATGGTAAAAAAAAAAAAATCTAATTAAAAAAGCATCATACATGCTTGTAGAAAACATGAAAAATTATGACTTTTTTTTTCTTTATTATAAAAAAAAATGCTGTAAAAGAGACTGGAAGCTTAATGGTCAAGAAAATGTATCTTCTGGGATAAAAAAAAAATAGCACATTAATATATATATGTGTTTTTTTGTGTGTCTTTTTTTTTTTTGTAAGGACTGAAGTCAGTGGAGTGGCTTGTAAAGTCAATCTGTCCAAGGTGAGACCTTTCCTTCCTTTAGACAAAGTGTCTAAACATCTGATCATGAAGACTGATGAATAGTGTAAAGCCACCTGGGACACTTGGGTCACAGCTGGCATTGGATCCGTGTTCTCCTGCACATTGTGTAGTATATAGACAAAACCTGCAAGAAGCAAAATGAGATTCCAACTAAAAATGTTAAAGGGAACCTGTCACCCCCCAGGCGTTTGTAACTAATAGAGCCACCTTGTGCAGCACTAATTCTGCATTCTGACAAGGTGGCTCTTTTAGTTCTTGTTCCCGGCACTGCTGCAATAATCGTTTTTGAAATTTGTCCCTCATACCTCGAAATCGCCACGGGGGCAGGTCTTTCCCCCCTAATCCAGACGCCTCACAGCCGTAACTTATGGCCTCTGCGCGCCGGGCGCCACTTCCTCTTCCTTCATTATCGTCCCTGGCGCCTGCGCTGTAAGTTCAAAGGACAGCGCATGCCCGAAAAAAAATAACAGTGCAGGCGCCGGGGACGTTAAGGAATGAAGAGGAGGCGGCACGCAGAGGCCATGAGTGACAGCTGTGAGGCGTCTGGATTAGGGGGGAAAGACCTGCCCCCGTGGCAATTTCGAGGTATGAGGGACAAATTTCAAAAACGATTCTTTCAGCAGTGTCAGGAACAAGATCTAAAAGAGCCACCTTGTCAGAATGCAGCATTAGTGCAGCACAAGGTGGCTCTATTAGTTACAAACACCTGGGGGGTGACAAGTTCCCTTTAAGATTAAAAATAAGATTAGACAGTGTAGGACCATCCCCAACAGGGTTACCTTGCTGATGGTGAGATGGTTTTCATGCTTTTTTAATCAAAAACAGGGATTACTAAGAACCCTATGTTATTTAAATGCACTTTTGCTTTTTTCACCTATTTAGTTGCATCAGGGTATATGATCATTTTTTTTCTTAATTCCTATGTGTCCTAAAAGGGCAGTATTTGTTAGACACTTCACATCAGTACATCAACATAGTCTACTACAGTAAGTAGCTGCTAGACAAGAAGAGATTCCAACTAAAAATGTTAAGATTAAAAATAAATGTTTATTTATAACAATAAGATAAGACATAAATAAGGTGATAAAAAGACAGGGCAAAAAAAACTCCAATGTGAGAGGGAGAAGCACAGTGCTATAGCCTGAAAAAATAAAGGGACCAAGGGCAGAATAAACCTGAATAAATAATTGGACCAATAGAGCTAATACCTAATGCACAAAAATGAATATCATACCAAATGTATAAAAAAGTGCAATGTGCTGGTATAAAGTGCTATTAGTGAAGGTAGTAAAAACAATATTATAGAGGTAATATAATAGATATAATGTAATCTAGGACAACTCCATTTTGTCCAGAATCGTGCGTGTACGCTGCATTCACAGTTCTGACTGTTTGAACACTACTATATGGTAATTTTCTGACACTGATTTCTTTTTCAGGCATTGGGACAACTAGAAGTTATTGACCCAGACGGTAAATATTTATGTTTTATGATTTCTTTTTAAACGGCTGTTTCCGAATATAGCTTAAGTCCATTATAATAATTGTGCTTTCTTCTTATTATCAAGGGAGGTCCCACGAATCAAAATATTTAGATTGCACTTCAAAGAACACATGTGAGATATACTTTTATACAGGTGGTTTTATCATGTTTATCAAATTTTACCAACTTTCGTGGATTTTACTGTACCATTTTTTTAGCTTACAGAAAATGCACCTTAGTAATAAATTGCGAAAAAAAAAAAAGTTTATCCTGCCCCTAGTTTAACATTATTGCCCTCAATTCACAAAAATAAGTAAATTCATTAAAAGGAGTCTGTCACCCCTAAAATGCATTTTAAACTACCGTAGCTATACAGTTATATAGAGATCTAAGCCATCCAAAAAATCATACTAGCATGCACTGCCTGAGAAAATGACTTTTAATGCAAATGAGGGGGCTTCAGTCACCTTGGCATGGCCAAAGGCTCAGTGCACCCTTATACCCCCAAAAGCTCAGTGCACCCTTATACCCCCTCAATTTGCATTTTTAGGACTTCCCCCACTTCTGATTGACAGCGCTTTCTTTCTCAGAGCGAGTGATGCCTGAACTGATATTGAAAAGAAGGAAAGCAACCCTTCCAGAACTAATTCCCACACCAATGATTGAGAGATTAGTTATAAATCAAATATTTTCTTTATATATTATATAAAAAATTCTATCAACTACTCAACCATAAAGAAAAAAACTGAACATATAGAAAAAACAAAGTGAGCATTAGAAACATTAGCTAATTATTGGCCAATGAGCGAACAAATACATTTATAACAATGTAGTATATTGCATGTCATAAAATAGCTACATGTGGTGTAGCCGGCTTTTGATGTATAGAGCACTGGTTATCCAGATATCGCATTAGTCATGGCGTTCTTTAGTCCCTCATTCAACATGAGGTGATGCAGAAAAGCTGAACACTATTCGAAGGTCCTTGAGGGAAGATCAGGTGTCACAGGGTTACTGCAACAGTGTGGAACCAGAAGACCGCAGCGTCTGATTGCTCCTACTCCGGCGCTGAGAAGATGCACTTCTTCATTTTAAATGGGTTTATTTCATCTGGCAGAACAGGGGTTAGTCGGCCATGTTGGAAATCCCTGTGCTCACAGCTGAGCTCTTTTAGCCACTCCTTCCCCTTTATAATCTGGGCTCTGTTACTAATCCTTGTCAGAGCTAGCATTTGCTGCATGGCTAATGATGGGAGAGGAGTATATATGAAAAGGAGAGTTGAAGGAGTTATGAGTGACTGTTGCTTGGTTTGTATGCGTGGTAATTCCTTATCCTTCTCTTTTTGTTTATTCCCCTACCTTCACACCCCGGTGCATTACTGTGTTACATGTGAGTGAATATTTTTTATGTCTGGAGTTTTCTGTTAACCCTTGTGTGTGTACCTTTGTTTGTCGCATTGGTGTACTACATGACACAGTAGCGCCCCCTCTTCCCTAGGTGGGGGAGGAGAACAGATGGAGGGCTGACTTAGCAGTTAAGGCAACGGTGGAGGCCCCAGCATCTTTTGCCATTGGAAGTATCCTGGGAAGCAGGGAGAGCTAGGGTGTCCCCTAGTGTTAGGGACAGGGAAAGAGTTCCTGGTCCCGGGTCACCCGACAGATGTTTCATGACATCAGGGGCTTTTGTAACCTTAATTTTTAATCTCTAGGAAGGTTATTTATTATATATGAGCATATAACAGCAAAGCATTAATATTTGTTGCTTCTATACATTCTACATTACAGATGAAGATTATACAAAGACCAGCATATCCGGGTCTCTGTAAGTTTCATTGTCTAAAACGTGCAATTCTAAAAATTTACTCATAGATGTAAACAGTTTATTGTATTGTTTTTTCTCATCACACCAATCATTGAGTCTTTTTGTAATACTTCATTACTGACTCCTAAGATGAAGTCAAATGCATTAATTTGTTTACCCCTGTAGACTAATTCCTAGTTGTTATTGGAGTAGTTGGATTTATTGGTTTTTTTTTTTTCTTTTTGCAGAAAGTTTACTTCTCAAAGTACAGAATTTGCAGCAAAGGTATTGAAATATTCATTGTCATTCTCCTCAAACGCTATTAACCTGCAGATATGGGTTTAATCTGCAAGTTATATAAACTGAAATTATAACCCAGAGAAGGGAAGCAGAGGCCAATAAAGATAAAGTGCTGGACTGGAAAACTTAATCAAAGTATTAGATAACTTTTATAGCAAAAAAACAATTAAAAGACAGAGTCATAATGAAAATTGTCCCAACATAGAGGATACAATTGACGTGTTGGTGGGTGAACTAAAGGGGAAAAACCCTCGACGTAATAGTCAAAGTTGAAAAAGTAAAATGCAATCACTTTATAGTGACGTATTCACAATGGAAATAAGGGTGGCACAACAGAGGGGAAATTGTATTGAAGTAAAAAGTCAATGAGTGTAAGATTATAATAGTGTATCCTGGCAGCCATAATGAAATGGACTCATCAAACACACCCTGTATGGACTCGCTCACCAACCACAACCTGTATGAGCTCGCCCACCAACCATGCCCAGTATGGGCTCGCCCACCAACCACGCCCTGTATGGGCTCGCCCACCAACCACGCCCTGTATGGGCTCGCCCACCAACCACGCCCTGTATGGGCTCGCCCACCAACCACGCCCTGTATGGGCTCGCCCACCAACCACGCCCTGTATGGGCTCGCCCACCAACCACGCCCTGTATGGGCTCGCCCACCAACCATGCCCAGTATGGGCTCGCCCACCAACCACGCCCTGTATGGGCTCGCCCACCAACCACGCCCTGTATGGGCTCGCCCACCAACCAGAATGGGCAGTTGGAGGGCATGAGAAGTTCCCTTTAAATATGTCATTTTCTTAGCAACTACAATTGTTATATTCAGGACAGTCCATCAGTTAATGATAAATATGCATATACTGTAGTCAAAAGACTTTGAGGTCCACTAGTTTTAGTATTACATCTTTAAAGGAGTCTGAGTTGTATTTTTTTTAATTCAAAGCTACAAATCTCGTTCTAAAGTTAAACGTTTAGTGTTATCAGAAAATGATCTATTCTTTAAATTGTGTTTTATTTTATTTTTAGTTAGCTTTTTTTGTTAAATGTATTTAAAAGTTGACAATAATTTTTTTTTTTTTAAATTCCGGTTGGGATCTTAATTTTAAAAAAATAGCAAACATGCAGCATGCAATTTTCACACTGGCTTTGGGGCTTTTTTAGACTTGTACTTTCTGTCCTTTCCAGGGAGAGTTTTCAGCAGGCTCCTTGTCAACAGAGGCTGGATTAGGAGGGCAGATAACACATCTATACACAGCTTTTTTTTTTCACCACTTAAATAAAAAAGAAACTATACATGTTTGGTATTTTCATACTAGTACTGACCAGGGGAATTATATTACCAGGTCAGTTTTAGCATATAGTGATGATGGTAAATTAAAAAAAAACTATTGTGGTATTGCACTTTTTTTTTTTGCAATTTCACAGCTCTTGGAAATTTTTTCCCCATTTTCCAGCACACCATATGGTAAAATCAATGGTGTCATTCAAAGGTTCAACTCATCTCGCAAAACTCAAGCCCTCACACAGCCATAATAACAAAACATAAAGTTATGGCTCTTAGAAGAAGGGAAGGAAAAAACGCAATATACAATAGGCTTGACTCGCCTGGGGTGGTTGTGTACAGGTTCAGATAACCAGCTGCCGCTGCCTCGTGGCTCTGGGAGGATCCACCAGATGGAAGCTTTCTAGGATAGAAAGCCTGAAAAGAAATCTCTGTGATATTCCTTGAAGATTTTTATTAACCACTAGGCGTTTCACTGCTGTACCGGCATCTTTCTCCAGTATACACAAAACATATGGTTACAGAGATAGGTTCAGTCCGTTTATTGCTGCTCCTTGTAGATTTCATGAAACTACAGAAAGTTGGAGAGTAAAAAAAAAGTCCCAGTATCCAGGGTGAAATGTGCTAGATTTCAATTTTTTATTTTCAATAAAAATTGTGATATGGGGAAAAACACATTGCCCGATTAAATAAAAAAAAAAAGATTCTATCACAAAAGCCTGCTTTAAAGGGGTTGTTTACTACTCGGATAATAATAATAATAATAATAATTTTATTTATATAGCGCCAACATATTCCGCAGCGCTTTACAACTTATAGAGGGGACTTATACAGACAACAGACATTACAGCATAACAGAAATCACAGTTCAAAACAGATACCAGTAGGAATGAGGGCCCTGCTCGCAAGCTTACAATCTATGAGATAACCTCTTATACTCCCCTTTGGTGTCGGCGCTGTTCCAGCAGTGTCGGTGCTGCTCCAGCGCTGTCGGTGCCGTTCCAGTGGTGTGTCGGTGCCGTTCCAGTGGTGTCTGTGTCGTTCCAGTGGTGTGTTGGTGCCGTTCCAGTGGTGTCGGTGCCATTACAGCGATGTCTGTGCCGTTCACGTGACATTGTTACATTTCTGGGAGATTTCTACCAATGTGCAAATATATATTTGATCATGAAAACTAATACTTATATAAAAGGAAAATTCCCTATATAATGTATGTAATGAGATGATAATGCATCTGTTATATGCAGCGTGTTCTGTGTCTACAGTGTTTTATAATATTTGTTATTTTTTTTGTAGCGACCTGAAAGCTTACAGAATGGGAAACTACAGGTGCTGGGACCCAAAGGTACACGCGTTACTGATACAGAAGCCTCCAGCAAGGCACGGTGTTCATGGATTGATTTCTTTTTTTTTTATGAGCAGTGTTGTAATATATTCTTAATTTACTTTTTACAGAGGAATTGGTTATTCATCCTTGTGGTTCAGCATCAAGGTAGTTTACTTATCTACTGTTTTATATTTCCTAATATTTAATATAAAGTATTATGATTTATACTGTTTGTTTGTGGGTTTTTTTTTTTTTTATAAAAGCTTCTTAATTAATGACAGCCAATACGTCTTTTAACTGACCTGAGATATATGAGAATAGCCTCCCCATACAGGTGACAATCTAGCAGCTGTCGGCTGTAGACTATAGCTGACAACTTGCTGCATCAGCCACGATCAGTGTTTGCACCTTGCATATCTGTTTAACCCCTTAGATGCTGCTGTCAATAGTGACTACATCATTATAAATGGTTAACAGAGTGTGGGGGCTTCCTCTTTATCCCAATTGGTGCCCTCAGATCATGATCGTGTGGTCCTGATGTTTGCGATGGCTATTCATGACCAATTTGCGGCCTTAGAGTCTAACGGCTGTAGTAATCTGTTCAGAAGTTAGAGGCTTTAAGGTGGTAAAAATACACATTTTCATTCCTGTCATGCCACCTTGCATTAATTCCTGTAAAGCACCTGAAGAGTTAATAAACTACCTGACAGCAGTTTTCAATACGTCAGGGGGTGCGGTTTTTAAATTGGTATCACGTTTGGGGGTTTCCCAATATATAGGACCCCTAAAGTCACTTCAAACATGGATAAGTTCCTAAAAAAATAAATTTTGTAAATTTACTTGAAAAAATGAAAAATTGCTGCTACATTTTAAATCCTCCTAAAATGCTAACAAACTAAAATAACATTTTATAAATGGTGCTGATGTAAAGCCGACATGTGGGAAATGTTATTTATTAATGTTTTGCTGTGGTATGACTATCTGGATTAAAGGGATAATCATTCAAATTTTGAAAATTGCTAATTTTTTTAAATTTTTCTCAAATTCCTGATATTTTTTATAAATAAACACAAAAGATATTGACTTAAATTTACCATTATCATAAAGTATAACGTGTCACGAAAAAACAATATCAAAATCACTGGGATTTGTTGAAGCGTTCCAGAGTTATTACCACATAAAGTGACACTGGTCAGATTTCAAAAATTTGGCTCCGTCACTAAGGGGTTAAATGTCAATGAAACATGTCAACCTAATCATTAAAACCAAGGGCTCGTACCGACGACCGTTTTCTCCACATCTGAGAAAATCGACCTAATTCTGCTAATTAGACTGGTCAGGGTGTGATCCGATTTTCTCAGAGGTCGAGAGGGGGAAAAAATTTCTCTACCTTCTCTATAATGTCAGCCTGTGAGAATTGGACAGCACCCGGATGTCATCCAAGTACGGTCTGATTTTTTTTTTCCAAGGACCATAGTTGAATTGGCGCGTGCCATCTGATTTTCAGAGGCATGCTGCGGTATTTTTTTTTCCTAGGACTGATTCGGTCTTACATGTGCACTGCCCCATTGAATAACATGGGGTACGAGTGCCATCTGTTTTGACGGCTAGCACTCGCCCGAGTTATACGTCGTCTGTACGAGCCCTAAAGAGTACAAGCATCCTGTGACTTCTGGCAGCATTTTGTCTACGCTCCATGGAGACCTAAAAAATACATTCCAATCTTTGAAGTTTTGCTTTCTTGTACTTTTCTGTAATTTGTATATGGCTAATGGGGATTTCTCATGTTATAAAATATATATCATATATATATATATATCATCACTTTTTGAGGTCTGAAAACCTTTTGAAAGGGTTTGTTCCACTGTAAAATTAAGGTATCTTATTTATTGTGCAGATCCCTAAAAAAATTTTTTTGTTCCATACAGAGTTGTGAAACTTAAAATATATGACACCATCTGGTGTTCAAAGTGTACACTAGTGCGCATGTCCACCTAATGATCAGCTGCTGGTCGCACATGCTCAGTCTATCCCTCTCCCCACAGTTCTGTGCATATTGATCGTCTGTTTACCCTGGAGCAGCCAATTGAAATAGCCATCTGCCCTGCTTGTCGGGTACAAGAGCAGCACCTATACAGCAATATAAAGACATTAGGGACTATATCAGTAGCAGCTGCCAGAGGGGGAAGGAGACTGATTCTTTGAAACAGCACTAAAGGTGGAAACATGAAAGCAAAAAAATATAAAATTAAAAAATTGTATTTTATGCTAGATACCCTGCAAATTAGTTCAAACCAACTATGTGCAGCATTTCGGGACTTTAAGGAAGAAAATGATTCAGGAGAAATAAGGATTAAGAAGATCTGATATTTGTTCCATCAGATTGAGTGAATTCATCAATGAGAACTAACTGTTATAGCACGAGAGACATAACAATCATATCTTTGATGATCATTGCTGCTATGGCCATCTGGCTAGGTGTAGGGAACAATGAAGAGATACCAGACGTTTCTGTAACATTTCCATGTTTGCAGATTGCCCTGCTCCCTAATTCATCTTCATTTCCTGATCAGTGGGGCAAATCCCATGTGGGACACAATGCATGGGAAAATTGATTTCTTCCCTCTCCGGCAGATTATTAGTGACATTCCCTCCGTTATTAACTGTGCCAGTGTATGACCTTGTGCCACTGTGTTCGGCATTATACGGTTCTCATTTACTTCTGTAACAGAGCAGCCAATAATGGTCATACACCTAGATGCATGCAGCTGTGAAATGAAAAGTACTTCTTGAATGACTTGAGATATATCCTAAATAAAATGGGCAAGCCATTGGTTAAATTACTATTCTCTAGTAGGGTTACTTTATGAATAACCAAAATGTTAGCATCAGATCCATTAACATCTCATAGAGAATCTGTAGTGAGGGTTTTGCTATATAATCTGAGAGCAGCATGATGTTGGGGCTGTAACCCTGATTCCAACGATGTGTCACTTACTAGACTATTCCATTAAAATTAGTGTTATCAACAGGAGATTATCACTACAGGACTAGCTGCCTTATGCCTTCTAGTCCTACTATTCTGTGTAACCCCACCCCCACCACTGATTGGCAGCTTTCTGTCAATATGCAGTGTATACTGAAAGCTGCCAATAAGTGGTGTGGGCGGGGTTACACAGAGCTCAGCATTCAGAGAGGACTGCTAGATCTACAGCAGAGAAAGCAAGCAACCCAGTAAGTGATACATCGCTGGAATCAGGGTGTCAACCCCTACATCATACTTGTCTCAGATTACATAGGAAAAACCTGGTGACAGTTTCCCTTTAAAGGCCAGACACTTTTTTGTTTTGCACTTACATTTTTTTTCACCCCTTCTTCCCAGAGCCATAACTTTTTTTTATTTTTCCACTACTTAGCCTTATAAGGGCTTGTTTTTTTTGTGTGTAGGAAGAGTTGTAGTTTTGACTAACACCATTCACTTTAACATTTAATCTAGTGGAAAACATGGAAAAAAAATTCCAATTCCGGTGAAATTGTGGCATTCACTGTATGGTAAAAATGACTCTGAAACATGATACTCATTACAATTTAGGCAAAGCCAAAATTGCATAGTTTTTTATTTATTTACATGGCGGAAAAAAAATTCAGAAGTTTGTAAAAAAAAAATTGGGGTTTGTCACAATTTTGCAAGATCAGAACAGGCTTACCTTTGTACTAATACCAAACTTGAGTCCATTTTGATTGTTTTTTTATTACATTTTTTTAGGGAGGAGTAGTGATTGAAGAACCGCAGTTCTTTTTTTTTTCTCAGTACGGATTTTATTGTATTGCTTATTATATTTTGATACACTAGACTTTAACGGACACGGAGATTCCAAATAATGTTTTTATTTTAGTTTGTAGTGGATGAAAGAAATGTGGAGTGACTCAAATTTTTATATATATTTTTTTTATTTTTATTTTTTTAGTCTCCTTAGGGGACTTGAATTTGTAATTACTGCAATACCACAATATACTGTATATTACAAATCTCGGTCTCCATTGAAGCTCAGTTCAGAGTGCCAAGATGTCAGCGACAAAGGGGCACCAGGCTACCATTGCAATGCATCGTTGCCACATAATTGTGTCGTGGGGGCCAATAGGTGCCGGTGTACTTTCCATGTAAGTGCCATCCCATTTATTACTAAACTAAGCTGTATTCTTCCATAGACCTGGCAGCGCAGCTGGAAGACAAGGATCAGCCGGGAGAAAAAGTTATATCCCTACAAGACAGATCCCACTGTGTTCTGTAAAGCCCTCGGCACCCAGGTATAAGGGAAAGGGTCACAGCCATCAGACTTTTGTGTGTGCCATATTCATCCCCATCTATGGGTGCATTAGGCTATGTGCACACGTATTCTGGTCCACTGCAGATTTTTCCGCAGCAGATTTGATAAACCTGCAGGGCAAAAACGCTGCGTTTTTGCTGCAGATTTACCGCAGATTTACAGCGGTTTTTCTGCGGTTTTCACTGTGGTTTTACAACTGCGGTTTTCCATAGGAGCAGCTGTAAAACTGCTGCGGAATCTGCAGAAAGAAGTGACATGCTGCGGAATGTAAACCGTTGCGTTTCCGCGCGTTTTTTTCCGCAGCATGTGCACAGCGTTTTTTGTTTCCTATAGGTTTACATTGTAATGTAAACTCATGGGAAACTGCTGCGGAAACGCTGCGGATCTGCAGCGTTTTCCACATCCTGTGCACATAACCTTACTGTTGGGGAATTTGGTGTAAATTTCTGCACATTCCTAGATTTTTGGATCGTTTTTAAAACAAACCTTTACTACACCCCAGATTTGTAAACACTTTTAGTATTTAATAGGAAGTAGGTAAATTGCTGTTGGGAGTATGAAGCGATCTTAGAACCACAAATCCTCCAAGTACCAATGGGAAGATACTTGTCTGTGATTATTTAGATTAACAAGGTCAATTCTTTTGTTTGCAGCAGTAATATTCCAGATTACAGTGTTGCACCCATCGTGCAAACGAACACGTCAGAAGAAGGTAAAATGCAAAGACGTCGTCCTCTCTACCAGCAAACACTGGTAATGATCTTCAGAAGTGTTGGGGGGGATGTTTCAGCACTTTTTTATTGTCCAAAAAAGAAGAAATGTTAATGACATGTTATTTTTGTTAGGGGAAAAAAATGACTTTTACAATCTAAAGTGTCAAGAAAAGTGGTGTTGTTTAGTGAGAGAGGCATGTTCATCTGTGGTTTGGCAGATTGTTCCACATGACAAAAGCCTTTCTATGCCTCTGGAGTGTACAGTATTCGAAATCATTATTCACATATATTCACATCCATCAAACTTTTGTGTGTATTTTTCCATTGTAAATGCTTTAAAGAAAAATTTGCCATAACGAAGATGGCAAAATCTCTGCAACCTGAATATAAAGTATAAGCTATACTTAAAAGCTGAGACCAGTATATTGGAGGTGTTAGAACTATCACATCACTTATTTCTAGTGAATGTTCTGTGCCTGAACTATGTGTCATTTGCGCATCACCCATCCTCACCCCATAAGATCTGCTGTAATTTAACCACATTGCCTTGTATTATTTTTATTACTGTAGATGAAAAAGGAACCACAGGACCTCAATCATTGGCCATTCATAGTGACAACTTCAAAGGACGTCTGGAGGAGTCTAGTGAGGAAGATGAGAGCGACGATGATGCCAGCCGGGCCCCCATAGAGCTTCTGGCAGAGGTGACTTGGCTTTGGGATAACAAGCGGGCACTTAGTAATGGACCCAGTGGGGCTGTAGCAATAGATATAATTAGTACTATTTTATTAGGCGTCAGGATTACAGCAGAGATGACCTGAGGCTGTCCAGTTATCCATAGTGTTTGCATTGTATGATTTCTACAAGCCTGAACAGCAATTCTTACTACAGCCATGCTCCCTGCCTGCCGTGCTCCCTGCCTTCCGTGCTCTCTGCCTGCCATGCTCTCTGCCTGCTGTGCTCTCTGCCTGCCGTGCTCCCTGCCTGCCGTGCTCACTGTCTTCCCTGCTCCCCGCCTGCCGTGCTCCCTGCTTGCCGTGCTCCCTGCCTGCCGTGCTCTCTGCCTTCCGTGCTCTCTGCCTGCCGTGCTCTCTGCCTGCCGTGCTCTCTGCCTGCCGTGCTCTCTGCCTGCCGTGCTCACTGTCTTCCGTGCTCCCTGCTTGCTGTGCTCCCTTTCTGCGCCAGTATTTAATCTGTATGGCTTCCCATGGATGGAGGTCTCAGTTGGGGTCCTGTCCTGCTCTGCCCTTATTCACTTTGACGTCGCATGACGCATAGTAAGGCTTTAGTGCTAGAGACAGATTAGGACCATCCCGATGGGTACACATTGTCATGGTGGGATAACTTATGCTTTTTTTTAATCTAAATAGTGTTAACTATTACTATTTACTTGCAGTAGGGTACATGCTTATTTTTATTTATTTCTTGGGTTTTGTCTCTTAGAACTGTGCGTTTTGCTTATTCATTGTGTGATCGCTGGTGTGTTTACACGGGCTGACTATTTACTGGTGAGAATGCACCGTTGAAGGTGTTCGGGCATGCACCAGTGCATTTTACTTGATCATCTAGTGATAATTGTCATATTTACATGGGTTATCTACTAGGGTAAATGCCCCATTGCAGGAGCCCCGTCTCGCAACCTCCATGCCTCTCAGCCGCCATGCCTCTCAGCCTCCATGCCTCGCAGCCGCCATGCCTCGCAGCCGCCATGCCTCGCAGCCGCCATGCCTCGCAGCCGCCATGCCTCTGAGCCACCATGCCTCTGAGCCGCCATGCCTCTGAGCCGCCATGCCTCTGAGCCGCCATGCCTCTGAGCCGCCATGCCTCTGAGCCGCCATGCCTTTGAGCCTCCATGCCTCTCAGCTGCCATGCCTCTCAGCCTCCATGCCTCTCAGCTGCCATACCTCTCAGCCGCCATGCCTCTCAGCTGCCATGCCTCGCAGCCGCCATGCCTCGCAGCCGCCATGCCTCTGAGCCGCCATGCCTCTGAGCCGCCATGCCTCTGAGCCGCCATGCCTCGCAGCCTCCAGGCCTCTCAGCCGCCATGCCTCGCAGCCTCCATGCCTCTGAGCCGCCATGCCTCTGAGCCGCCATGCCTCTGAGCCGCCATGCCTCGCAGCCTCCATGCCTCTCAGCCTCCATGCCTCTCAGCCGCCATGCCTCTCAGCCGCCATGCCTGTCAGCTGCCACGCCACGCAGCCTCCATGCCTCGCAGCCGCCATGCCTCGCAGCAGTCCTGCCTCTCAGCCATGTTTTCTTCCTTGTCATTAGAGGTTACACATAACATAAAATACATACTGCTTGACATGCCTTAAAGCATGTCAAGCAGTATGTAGTCTGCTGCTATGTGATTATTATGTTCTGTTTCATCATTATTTTTTTTATTTTTTTGTTTTTTTAGTTCATCAGTGCTGTAATGGGTGAAGATTACCAAGTGGCACAAAAGCTATGTCGGATGAGTATGTATTTGTTCATATTGCACAGATGAGTATCTCTGATCTCTCACATTGCGCGTCATGTTTATAGCAGGGTTTAACAAAACTGTTGCCTCTGGTGTTACAATGATGTATGAAAACCCAATAGTGCCAATATTATTTTAAAATAGAGTTTAGAATTCATTCTGTTTTACTAAGGAAAGCCTCTGTGGTCCATTAAAGATTAACCGTCGATTTAAGCCTTATGCCATAAATCAATAGTACATATATGCAACTTTGTAATGTATCTTCTCAGAGAAATCTTTGGGATTGATTTTTTTTACTCTCAATTGATGGGTAAAATCTTGATACAGAGAAGACAGAGATAAGGCTACTTTCACACTAGCGTTAAGTGCATTACGTCGCAAATGCGTCGTTTTGCCGAAAAAAACGCATCCTGCAAAAGTGCTTGCAGGATGCGTTTTTTCAGCATTGACTAACATTAGCGACGCATTTGCGACGCAATGACACACGTCGCAACCGTCCTGCGACGGTTGCGCCGTGCTGTGGCGGACCGTCGGGAGCAAAAAACGTTACATGTAACGTTTTTTGCTCCCGACAGTCCGCTTTTTCCGCCCCCACCTCCCCGCACTTCCCCGCACCTCACAATGGGGCAGCGGATGCGCAGGAAAAATGCATCCGCTGCCCCCGTTGTGCGGCGGGGACAACGCTAGCGTCGGGGACCTCGGCCGGCGCACGGCGACGGGCCGAGCCCGACGCTAGTGTGAAAGAAGCCTAAGAGATATTGGTTGTTGTCTTTAAAACTCTATAGAGAGAGGAGCTAGAGTGTAACTGTTGTTTCAAGAGAACTTGCAGCAGAATGTTGTGTCTGTCTCTAGCTACTCTCTCCTCCTCGCCCCCCTCTCCATAGAACTTACTCTCCTATCTCAGTAATGGGTAAATCTATATTCACTAAAGACAGATTTTATCTGCCAATTAAGGATTTTGAGAATGAGCAATAAAGGAGGAGAAAGTAACGAATTTCTCTAAGAAAAAATATATTACAATTTTCCTATTTTCACTTTTGAGTTGTGAAAAAAATTAAAAAAAAGTAACACGACAGTTACTCTTTAAGATCATACAGGTTGCTGGTGGTCATATAGACAGGATTGTGCTGTCAAATTTTATTTTCCAGCATCCGTATGGAATTACTATAGGAATCACTACCACTTGTGGGGAGGCACTTTGAATGCTAATGTTGCATTAGGACATTTTTGTATATTTTTTATATATTTATTTATCATGGAGTATTCATATTTTATAGAGTGATGGCATATTAGGATAGGTGTCCTCTGATATCCCCAATTAATCAGATACTGTATATTGATGGGGTGACAGCTCTAATTTAACATTGCAGAATTTCTACGTTTTCCCTGCATAGTAACGCCACCTTGCTGTGCAGGAAACTGCAGCTGACCTTGTCCATTTCCGCCGCACAGTGGGTGGTCAGGACCCTACTGTGCAACAAAACCTAAAAGACCTTCCAGTAGTAGAGATCTCAGAGGTTGGTGATGAAATATGTTGGAGGTATGCCATCACTTTATACATTTTATGCCGTTGTTTTGTTTTTATTTTCGAGTCTGTAAAAGTAAATCGACTAACAATATGTCTGCAATTACACCTTCCAGTAATTCGTAATCAGAGTAAATATCTCCCTGGATCATTGCTCATTTACACATTCCATTTTCTCTTGATAAGTTTGAAAAAACTTGCATGTCTAGCCTTTTTAAGGATGAAAATACTCAAGGCCAGATCCAGACGGATAGATGCTGTTCACTATTTTTAACTTTTGAAAAACTATAGAACAGACCCTGGGGGGGCTGTAATGGGGCCATACTGGTTTCCTCTGTGGCCCGTGTAACAGATATATCTAAAAAGCTTCAAATTTTTGGGAAATAAAAACATTGTAATTATATTTATAGTGATTTTGATATTATATTAAACATTTTCAATGTTTTATTTACATTTTTCTTTCCATATTCTAGTACTTCTATATGAACCCAACAATCCAGAGGCCGTACAGTTTTCACCTCTTATTGAGGAAATGCTGAAAATTGGTAAGAATCACTGATTTCTTTATGATAACTATAGGAATGAAAGTACACATAGTGTTAATCCTTTACTTTACAATCTCTTTGCTTTGCATTTCTATCCTATTGCAGTGACCATCATAAAGCAAAGGTGCACTTATTTTAAACATTTTATGTATGTGAATATGCTTCTCATCAGTTCTTGTGTGTGACAGAAGTAATACATCAGCTGGTTGGCACTGGAGGATCCTTGGTGGCAATGCATAAAATGACAATGACATAGAAAGTAATATATTCTTGAGCTTAATGTTTCTACTGCTGCCCACCTTGATTGAATAGACCGGACAGATATATATTAATAGTATAAATTTTGGTAGTATTGTACGAGTGTATAGACATGGCCAAAAGTTTTGAGACTGGCACAAATTTTGGTTTCACAAAGATTGGTGCTTTAACATTTATAGTGGCAATTTACATTCACTTTAGATTGTTGTAAAGAGTGATCAGATTAATTGCACAGTCATTTTGTGCCATGAAAATTATTCATCACAAACACTCCAATTCCACTGAATTTTAGCCATGCCACAAAATGACCTGCTTGCATAATTTCAGTGATCTTCTCGATGGCTCGGGAGAAAGTGTTAACAAGGACAAGGCAGCTGATAAAATTCACCCAACATGACAAAGTGATAAGAGCAGACTAGTTGCTTTAAAATGGGCTTAGTGCTTAAAATCATTGTCTTCTTCTTTTAACCATGGTTACTTGCAAAGAAGCATGCACAGTCATCATTGCCTTGCATTAAATTGGCTTTACAGGCAAGGATCTTCCTTCTTGTAAAATTGCTCCTAACTCAACCATTTATCAGTTAATTAAGAAATTCAAAGAGATGTTGTTGTGACGAACACTTCAGGGTGCCTTAGAAAGTCCATAAAGTGCCAGGATTGTCTCCTAAAGAGAATTCAGCAATGGGATCAGTTCAACACCAGTGCAGAGCTTGCTCCGGAATGGTGGCAGGCAGGAGTCGGTGCATCTTCTCGCACAGGGAAGTGAAGCCTTTTGGAGGCTGCCTGGTGTCAAGGAGGGCAGCAAAGAAGTCAGGAGAAGAAAAGGTGAGTGTTACTATAAAGGTACCTTCACACTAAACAACTTTACAACGAGAACGACAACGATCCGTGACGTTGCAGCGTCCTGGATAGCGATCTCGTTGAGTTTGACACGCAGCAGCGACCTGGATCCCGCTGTGATATCGCTGGTCGGAGCTAGAAGTCCAGAACTTTATTTGGTCGCTAGATCGGCGTGTATCGTCATGTTTGACAGCAAAAGCAACGATGTCAGCAATGTTTTTACATGGAGCGTGAACGATAAGTGAGTCGCCGTTACGTCACAGGATCGCTCCTGCATCGTTCTGGAGCTGCTGTGTTTGACGTCTCTACAGCGACCTAACAGCGATGCTCCAGCGATCTAGTTTAGGTCGGATCGTTGTCTATATCGCTGGAGCGTCGCTTAGTGTAACGGTACCTTAAGTCTTGTGTCAGCCAACAGTAAAGCATCTTGAGACCATTCATGTGTGACGGCTTTTCATTAATGGTAAAAGGGTTTAGTCACAATTTTGCCTAGGAACACAGCCATGAATAAAGAATTGGATGTAAACCTCCTCCAAGAAAAATTTCTTCCTAATATCCCGGCGCAATTTGGTAATGAACAATGCTTTTCCAGCATGATGGAGACCATGTCACAGTCATCAAAAAGCGGGTGGACAAAAAAAAAAAATAGAGAGCTTGTGAATAAATTCCAAGCACTGATTAGACAAGAATGGGCGGTCATCAGTCAGGATCGTGCATAGAAGCTGATATCCTGCTGCCAGGGCGAAGGGCCGAAGTCTTGAAAAATAAGGGTCAACACTGTAAATATTGAGTCTTTGCATAAACCTGATGTATTTGTAAAAAAAAATAATAATAAATTAAAAACATGCTTATAATTGTGATTTGGTAACCATAGAAGCATTAGATTTAAAAAATCTAAAAACACTAATATACCAAATTTTGTGAAAAATAAAGTCTCAAAACCTTTGGCCATGACCGTAAGTTATGTAGGACTCCTTCATGAACAACTACAATTAGAACTCCGGTAGGCTGTAGGATTGGTATGAGTTTATCTTATTTTCACCCTGCCCACAAGGTAAGGTGTGCGTTTGTATATATATGTATATATATATGTGTGTGTGTGTATATGTGTATATATATATATATATATATATATATATGTGTGTGTGCGCGACGTAGATGAAAGAAAATTGTTCTATGTTTTGTCAGGGTTATGTCCTATTGTATTTTTGGAGGGGATGTACAGAAAAGCATAGTTGCCCTCACTTTGAGAAATTATTAGGGTATGTGCACATTGCAGACTTGCCTGCAGAATTTTCTGCATGGAATCTGCATCTCTTGGCAGAATCTGCAGGTCAAAATCTGCGCTTTTTTTTTGTGGATTTTCTGCGGATTCCTTGCGAATTGGCATCCGTTTTTACCCCTGCGGATTTCTATAATGGAATGGGTGTAAGAGCGCTGCAGATCCGCAAAAAGAATTGACATGGTCCTTAAAATCTGCCGCTGATTTTTCCGCAGCATCTGAACAGCATTTTTTTTTCCCCCAATGATTTACATTGTACTGTAAATCACTTGCGGGTCTGCAGTGATTCTGCATGGAAAATCCGCTGCGGATCTGCAGCAAATCCACAACGTGTGCACATACTCTTACTGTCTCATGTGTTTGGACAACTTAGCAGCAAGTGTGGTAGAATGATTAATGATTGTATTTAATACGTTGCAGAACAAGAGGAAAGTAGTGACGATGAGGACAGTGAAGACTCAGATGAGGAGACCGATGAGGAGACAGATGAAGAAGACCCCAGTGATACTGATGATGACGATGAGGATGATGAAGAAAACCATTTTACTGCCAAACACCTTTCATAAACCTGATAATCATTAACCACTCTGGTTGAAAAATGTCAAACTCTACCAAAAATCATCATCTTTTCTCCAAGTCGATGACAAACATTTTACTTTCAAATCATTTATTGAATTTTTGACAAACAAATGTGAATGCTAAATATTTGCATATTTTGAAGATGGGAGGAAAATTGTAAAAATAAAAATTGTATTTTAGTCATTGTCATACATTTTTACAAAACAGAACTAAAGTTGAGCAAAAAGAAATTCGGCCCCTGCTTCATCACCTCCTCGCCTTTTCTTTTCAGTGGGCTCCTGTGATGTTACACATTCATTACGCTGCAATGTGATGACGTTGTGGGGACCACTTATCGGAGGAGGTGCCGAGAGTAAGAGGTTTGCAATACACCAGACCAGTGGCTATAGATTATTGATTTGGCAGCTGGTCCAGGTTACTAAGAATTATTGTAGTTAACTCTAAGTTAGACATTTGGTATTTTTAGGGTAAAATGTAGTATTACTTGTCAGCTATTGAAATGAATGGCCATCTATTTGAAATAAGCCTGAGCAGGGTTTGGGGGTTTCTATTACTTAGTTGCTTTCTGCTCTGGCACAAGGATATGTGCAACTCTCCTGTTTGTCATCCCTATGCCCTAATGAGACAAGGACCACCTTGATGTGATAACGCCTTAAAACAATACAATTATTTTTATGTAGATTTTCTTCACCTTAACCTCATGACTTCCATATATAAGAGGGTGATGTTCAATCTGCTTTTGAGCAGATATGGCCCCTTTTAAAGTCTCATGTCCCTCATAGACTTTATTTGGGACTGTCAGGATTGTTCTATTTATGTTGTCAAAAACAAAATAACACAGAGCCTGTCAGAAACCCAGGTCTATAATGCACGAGAGAACAGAGCATTACTGGACTAAACAAATGGTGGTAATGGTTTAGAAGATTGGTAATAGACAATTATCCATTTTTTTCAAAGAGCTGCAAAAATATCGATTCATTAAAAGTAACCTGTTAGGTGGTTCACGCTGCCCAACCCCCGGCACCATGAATCAGAGACAGGCTCCATCATTACAAATATCCATGTTTTACTGTGAAACGTCACAGTGCTTCTAACAAAACATATTTTGAATAAGATGACTAAGCGAATTAGTCACTGAAGGCTGGCCCGCTTCTCCTGGCCCGCTGGCCTCTTCCAGCCTGCCGGCTTCTTCCGGCCTGCATTCTTCTCCTGGCCATGCTGTCTTCTCCCTGTCCACATTCTTCTCCTGGCCCCACTGGCTTCTCCTGGCCCCACTTTACTAAACTGATAGATCTTTCTCTACATTCGTATTCTTACTATGAGGACAACCATCCTGCCTGAGTTACTGTTCTGTCTGTGAAGAGCAGGTCTGAGATTTGCTGTCTAATTGACTTCTAAGGGATAGTTTTGTGGGCATGCTCTGTGTCCTCCGCAGAGGTCTTTGTGCAGAGTAAGGGAAGAGATGAGCTTTGACCATCACCTATTATGAATGGTGGATCCTGTGTTATCTATATGTGGTGTTAACATTTTATTGTAATCCTTCCGGAGATGACTACTAAGAAGTGATTTCTATAGAACATGAAGTTATCAGTCTGTTGTGAGGCTCAGTGGTCACTGTGAAGATGTAAGATTTTAGCAGTGAGCTAGCAGCCCATTTTGCTCTGCCCAAAACAAATTTGAGCTGTTTTTTTCAGAGTGGATGATGAGATCAGGAGGCAGGTGAGCGGGATATGTGGCTCATAAGTGGAGAAAGAAGCAAATTTGTATGATATGATATATTACTAAATTTGTTATATTCACTTGTGCTATTGATTTATGTAAAACTTGGTGACATGCCGATGACCATTTAAAATTAATTATAAAAACATACTGTGAGGCAGTGACCCCTGTTACAGCTAGGGGGCGCTGTATGTTCTCTGCAGAATGTGCATGGAAGCGTAGTGAGGCCATGAGGGCGTACTACAGACACAGGTGTGGCTGTAATTAGAATAGTGAAGCAGTGACTGATTAAAAAGCCCTGTAGTAGTGGGGGAGGTGTGTCAGTGTGTTCTTGGAAGCAGACAGGGCAGTTGTCTGCAGAGCTCTCTCTGTGTGGAGCAGGACAGAGGCTAAAGGAACCAGAGAGACTGACAACCTGCGTCTTGGGCTGTCTTACGTGTACCCGGCTGCACTCTAGAGGATAAAGAGTGCAGTGCGCTGAGTGAGTACAGAGACTTGTTACCGGCGTGCGGTCACCCAGGGAAACTGGACAGAGGGAAGTTCGGCCTGTGTATTGACTGCGTCATATAGCAATGCATTATTAATGGACTGTATGAAGAAGCCGTATACTGTATTGACTGTGTGAAGTAACACAATAAAAGAACGTTTTGTTTGAACCTGTTTGGGTCACTGCCGTTTCACTGTGTATGGTCATACCGCTGCATCACAATACATACAGCTCTGGCAAAAATTAAGAGACCACCACAAAATGTTCAGTTTGTCTGATTTTTCTCTTTATAGATATATTTTGAGTAAAATGTAAATTGTTCATTTATTCTATAAACTTCTGACATGTCTCCGAATTTCCAAGCAATAAATTTTACATTTTTTTTCTGAAAAGGAGAAATGACCAAAATTAATAAAAGAAAAACAACAACAGGCTTTCAGATCTCAAATAATGCAAAGAAAACAAGTTCATAATCATTTATAAACAACAATACTAATATCTTAACTCAGGAAGAGTTCAGAAATCAATATTTTGTGGAATAACCGTGATTTTTAATCACAGCTTTCATGCGTCTTGGCATGCTTTCCACCAGTCTTTCACACTGCTCCTGGGCTGGCGCAAAAATGTAATCAGTTCTTCTTTGTTTGATGGCTTGTGACTATCCATCATCCTCTTGATTACATTCCAGAGGTTTTCAGTGGACTTCAGGTCTGAAGAATGGGCTGCCCATGACAGGGTTTTGATGTGGTTGTCTCTTAATTTTTGGCAGAGCTGTATATATAATATATATTAAAAATGTTGCTTATGTAAAAAGCATCTAAATGACGCTTGCAAACATGACCGTATCACAAGATGCGGATTTGTAATGACAGAGTCACATCATCGCCATTTCGATGATCGAATCACGTGATGCAGATGTGCTATGACGACAACAGCATATCCAGGAAGTAACTAGCGCATGCACCTGCAGTTTACACACCAGTAAATAATTGATGGAGGCAATTGCCTCCATGACATTGGCCATTGACAGTTTAAATAATCTCCATACAAGCAGCCCATCACCCCTGGATGAAGCATTTCATTGCGAAACGTGCGTCGGGGGTGGTGGGTTCCTGGATACTTAAGGCCCCGTCTCACTAAGCGATTTACATACGATCACGACCAGCGATATGACCTGGCCGTGATCGTTGGTAAGTCGCTGTGTGGTCGCTGGGGAGCTGTCACACAGACCGCTCTCCCCAGCGACCAACGATCAGGGGAACGACTTCGGCATCGTTGAAACTGTCTTCAACGATGCCGAAGTCCCCCTGCAGCACCCGGGTAACCAGGGTAAACATCGGGTTACTAAGCGCAGGGCCGCGCTTAGTAACCCGATGTTTACCCTGGTTACCAAAAAAAACAAACACTACATACTCGCCTTTCGGTGTCCAGGTCCCTTGCCGTCTGCTTCCTGCTCTGACTGAGCCGCCGTACACTGAGAGCAGAGCGCAGCGGTGACGTCACTGCTGTGCTCTCACTTCTCACTGTACGGCCGGGAGTCAGTGAGAGCAGGAAGCAGACGGCAAGGGACCTGGACACCGAAAGGCGAGTATGTACTGTTTTTTTTTTTTTACATTTACGCTGGTAACCAGGGTAAACATCGGGTTACTAAGCGCGGCCCTGCGCTTAGTAACCCGATGTTTACCCTGGTTACCAGTGAAGACATCGCTGGATCGGTGTCACACACACCGATTCAGCGATGTCAGCGGGGCCTCAACGACCAAAAAAAGGTCCAGGCCATTCCGACACGACCAGCGATCTCGCAGCAGGGGCCTGATCGCTGGTACGTGTCACACATAGCGAGATCGCTATGGAGGTCGCTGTTGCGTCACAA
Organism: Ranitomeya variabilis; assembly: GCF_051348905.1. Classification (NCBI taxonomy): domain Eukaryota; kingdom Metazoa; phylum Chordata; class Amphibia; order Anura; family Dendrobatidae; genus Ranitomeya; species Ranitomeya variabilis. The sequence goes on along the minus strand of NC_135238.1, from coordinate 205,381,762 downwards.
AACTTGTGACTCAGCCGCGATCTCGCTAGCGATCTCGCTATGTGAGACGGGGCCTTTACACTGCAGGTAATGTTGCCTTGATTAGTGTTGGTATCAGTATGATTAGAAAATCTTTTATAGAGTGTTAAGAAGTTACTTTGTAAATGACATCCTGTTACTACTATTTGATCTATGATATAGTTAAAAGACTTTTTCAGTGTACTATTTCTCAGTGTGCTGTCATCTGTTATGAGATATTGATGTAGATGTTCAATTATTTTTTCAGTGATATAGCCTGTTATTATGCCATAGATACATTTATATTGTCTATTATACTGTCATATTTTCTCAGGTTACACTATGCTGTTTTATACTTATAGGTGACATCACTTCCTCTATATATGAAATATTTTTCATATTCTATCCCTCCATCATACCATTTCATTGTTATTTGCAATATTTATTAGGACCACTATTGACTATTACTTTTATAATGCAGGAATACCCATCTTTAATTAGATCAGCAACACATGTTTTCTCCTACGTATCATTGGGGGACACAGGACGAATGGGTGTTATGCTGCTGCCACCAGGAGGACACTAAGTTAAACACACACAAAAGATTAACTCCTCCCCTGCAGTATACACCCACGGCTGGACAATCCGGAGCCAGTTCTTACTTAGTGTCTCAGGAGGCACTTGGGTCCTCAGGACCCCACCAATTTTTCTTTTTGATTTAACGGAGAGAAGGGAGCGACAGGCAAATTTTCAGCCCTGATCTCTCCCGCACCAACAACGGGCAAGTACACGGAGCGTTCCTCCTGTATCCTTTCCCGCGACGATGGATGCCAGCCCTGGCTCACCTTTCAGTGTGGCGACGGTTCCCTAGCGTTCCGATCTCCCTCCCTCCTTTTCAGGCGACCATGGGGACTAATCATCCACCTAAGTCTCCTGGAGCCAGGGCACAGCCGGACAGATTGACAGGGCGTCCGTGCAGCCGTCCACTGCATCACCACTGTATATAGCGGTTGACACATGGCGGCAGTAGCTCTCCACCCTCTCCCTATCAAGGTGAAGGTGGATGGAGCATCGGTCCCATCGCACAAGGTAAGTGCGGGGACCGACGAGCTGGCAGCAGGGGGGGCCCCCTTACTCTCTTCCAATGCGGCTCTGCGGCCGCGGGGCAGCGTGCGGCTCTGCAGCCGCGGGGCAGCGTGCGGCTCTGCAGCCGCGGGGCAGCGTGCGGCTCTGCAGCCGCGGGACAGCGTGAGGCTCTGCAACCGCGGGGCAGCGTGCGGCTCTGCAGCCGCGGGGCAGCGTTATTCCTCTGTGGGGGCTCGGCGGCGCCCAGGCCCGGGCCGGACTAGCGCCCGCCTACAAGCACGCCGCCGCCCGCCCACGACACGCCCCCTCCCTGGGCGCTTCTCGCTCCCGAGAAGCGCCCTTCTCACATCTCGGCGGCCATCTTGGATCAGGAAGTGCGCTGACGGCTCTGCAGCACCGCAGCGCACAGGAGGATCTCCCTGCCAGCCACCGCAGAACTTAGGTGAGACGCACCCAATAGGATTGTCTCCCCCCCTGCCAGTACGCTCATTTAATCAGAAACATGTCACAGTCTAGGCATAAACAGACTGGAAAGACCCACTCTGTTATTTTTGCTGTGTGCACCTCCTGCAAGATATCTCTGCCCCGAGGTCACACTACCCCGCTGTGCTCCGCCTGCGAAACGCCTGCGGCACAGGATACTCCGGCCTCTGACCCGGAATGTACCGAGCCTAGTACCCCCGCATGGGCGTCCTCCCTCGCTCGCTCTGTGGCATCTTTGGAAAGGACGATACAGTCCCTCCGTGACCCGTCCCTTACTCAGGGAACTTCCACGGAGGTTGTAACGCGGTCTAAGAACCCTTCCCGGTCTAGAGGTCGTACTGTTTCTAGAAGCCCTCACTCATCCAAGAAAAGGTCCAGAGTAATGTCTCCGGTCCGTGATCAGCCCTCAAACTCAGAGAGCGATGTCTCTCGTCACTCTTCCCCGACTCATAGCAGGGAATCCCTCCTGGATGACGCATCCGACGCGTCCTGTTCTCCAGAGTATCGTCACGATCAAGAGACTCTAGATTCTCTTATAGATTCTGTTAGTCAGACGCTTCAGTTAGAGGATGAAATCCCGTCCAAGGCGGCTCATCCCGTGTCATTTGGCCGAGCCACAAAGGCTCATAAATTTTTTCCTACGCACCCTCAGTTCAAGGATATTGTAGATCAACATAGAGTCCGTCCGGATAAACGTTTCTCAGGTCAGAAGGCTATGCAATCAAAGTATCCGTTCGCTCAGGACCTAACTAAGGAGTGGTCTCAGTCACCCTCCGTGGACCCGCCAGTGTCGCGGCTAGCCACCAAGGCGGTTCTATCCTCCTCCGAGGGTGCGTCCATCAAGCATCCCACTGATAGACAAATTGACCAGATGGCTCGCTCGGCTTTTGAAGCCTCCTCGGCTTCTCTCTTTCCCTCTTTTGCCATCACGTGGGTCGCAAAAGCCATGTCCCATTGGGCAGAGTCTTTATCCTCTACGGCACTACGGGCCGACTTACCCCCAGAAATTTCACACCTGGCCACTCAGATCGCCAGAGCGGGGGACTTTGTAGTTTCCGCGTCCTTAGACGCGGCCAACTGTGCCTCACAGGCAGCGGCCAATGCTGTCACGATCCGCAGATCCCTTTGGCTCAGGGACTGGAAAGCGGACTCGGGATCCAAGAAATCCCTCACGTCTCTTCCATACCAGGGCGAACGTCTATTTGGGGATAAACTAGACAAAATAATCGCAGACTCCACAGGAGGAAAGAGCAAATTTCTTCCCCAGCAACGTACTTTTCGCCCCTTTCGCAATCAACAGGGCCGAGGCCGATATTTCCGTTTCGGCTCCAATTGGTCCAATCCCTCCTCCGCGCCACCTGGCGTCGGGAGAGGTCAGCGCAAGGACAGAGCCTCCCAGCCGTCTTACAAGCCTTCTCCCACTTGGAGAGGCAGACCCAGACAACAGGGATCCCGAGGGCCCAGACCTGGCAGGTCCCCACCTCAATGACTTTTGGCAAACACCGAAGGACACCGACAAAGTAGGCGGCCGCCTACTTTTCTTTCGGGACGCGTGGCTCTCGGTAGTTTCCGACCGATGGGTCCGCGACCTAGTGTCCTACGGTTACAGGATAGAGTTTGTCTCTCTTCCCCCGCCTCGTTTCTTCCAGTCCCCCCCTCCCAGGGCAAGGGTCGGTCAGTATTTCCAGGCTATAAGGTCGCTATGGGAAGATGGGGTCATCATCCCGGTACCTCAGAACGAGTGGTACCAAGGTTTTTATTCCAACCTTTTCATCGTACCAAAAAAGGACGGCTCAGTACGTCCAATACTAGACCTCAAACTTCTCAACAGGTACGTACGCGTACATCATTTCCGTATGGAGTCCCTCCGCTCGGTGATTGCCTCTCTGGAAGAGGGCGAGTTTCTTGCATCTCTAGATGTGCAGGACGCTTATCTGCACATCCCCATCCTACCGTCTCATCAGCGGTTCCTCCGCTTCGCGGTCCAGGGACACCATTTTCAGTTTGTCGCCCTACCCTTCGGGCTTGCCACTGCCCCTCGGGTATTCACCAAGGTCATGGCAGCTGCCGTGGCCATTCTCCATGCTCGAGGTATAGTGGTGTTGCCCTACTTGGACGACATTCTCATAAAGGGTCCCTCTTTTCGGTCCTGCTCAGAAGCAGTAGACGTCACGATAAATACCTTTTTGCGCCTGGGTTGGAAGATCAATTTCAAAAAATCTTCTCCAGTCCCGGCTCAAACCATATCCTACCTGGGGATGATCCTAGATTCCTCTCGGGGTCTAGTACTTCTACCTCCGGAAAAGGTATCCACTCTGCAGAGAGAAGTCCGAAAGCTTACCCAACCTCTCCCTCACTCCCTACGTTTCTCCATGAGGGTTCTCGGCAGGATGGTGGCGGCAATGGAGGCAGTGCCCTTTGCGGTATTTCACCTCCGTCCCCTACAGCACGCCCTTCTAGCAGTATGGGACAGGAATCCTGCCTCGCTAGACCGCCGTCTCCTGCTCTCTCGCTCAATCAGGCAGTCCCTCAGGTGGTGGACCAAGAGGTCCTCCCTGACTCGGGGGAAGTCCTTTCTTCCGGTGCACTGGTTGGTCGTCACAACGGACGCCAGTCTCTTCGGCTGGGGCGCTGTGTTCCGATGCCACTCGACTCAGGGTCGCTGGTCCCCGCAGGAATCCCAGCTGCCCATCAACATCCTAGAGATTCGGGCAATCCGACTGGCACTCCGCCAGTTTCAGCCGTTTCTTTCCGGCCGCGCGGTCAGAGTCCAGTCCGACAACGCCACTGCGGTAGCCTACATCAACCGGCAAGGGGGCACTCGCAGCAAGGCGGCCATGGTCGAGGTATCGCTCATTCTCCGCTGGGCCGAGACCAACCACTCCATACTATCAGCAGTTTACATCCCGGGCGTGGAAAACTGGGAAGCGGACTTTCTAAGTCGCCACAGCCTCGATCCCGGAGAGTGGTCTCTCCATCCCGCAGTCTTTCACCAGATATGCTCTCGTTGGGGGACTCCGGACGTGGACCTGATGGCATCTCGCCTCAATTGCCAGGTTCCCGTCTTCATGGCCAGGTCTCACGACCCCTCAGCCTTCGGAGCCGACGCTCTAGTCCTCTCATGGCAGGGTTTCAGACTCCCATACATTTTTCCCCCAATTCCTCTTCTGGCAAAGGTAATCAGGAAGATCAGGGCAGAACGGATTCCAGTAATTCTCATCGCCCCGGACTGGCCGCGCAGGACGTGGTACGCCGAGATGGTGCAACTGGTCTCAGACGTACCCTGGAGGCTGCCAAGTCGCGCAGACCTTCTGTCTCAAGGGCCCATTTACCACCCGAACTCAGAGGCCCTATCTTTAACGGCGTGGCCGTTGAGTCCTGGGTACTGAGGCAGAAGGGTTTGCCCCAGACGGTTATATCTACCATGCTCCGCGCACGCAAGCCTTCCTCCATGCGCATCTACCACCGCGCCTGGAAGGCTTACTTCGCCTGGTGCAGAGATCGGGGTCGGTCTCCCCTCCAATTTTCTATTCCTCACATTTTGGAATTCCTCCAATCAGGCGTAGACTTGGGCCTTGCTCTCAGCTCTCTTAAGGGCCAAATTTCTGCTCTCTCGGTTCTTTTCCAGAGAAGGATTGCAAACAAATTGCAAGTCAAGACTTTCATCCAGGGAGTTTCTCATATGGTTCCACCTTACAAGATGCCCTTGGAACCATGGGATCTGAATCTGGTCCTCTGTGCTCTTCAAGAGCCACCCTTTGAACCCTTGCAAGAAGTGTCCTTGCGGTTCTTATCGTGGAAGATTGCCTTTCTCGTGGCTGTCACGTCTATTAGACGTGTCTCTGAGCTAGCAGCCCTGTCTTGCCAACCTCCTTTCCTCGTGTTCCACCAGGACAAGGTAGTTCTACGGACATGTCCGACTTTTCTTCCGAAGGTCGTTTCCTCATTCCATCTTAATGAGGAGATTGTTCTTCCCTCACTGTGCCCTGCTCCTTCTCACCGCACGGAAAGGGCGCTCCACACTCTGGACCTAGTGAGGGGTCTCAGACGTTATGTCTCCAGAACTGCGTCTCTCCGTAGGTCAGACGCCTTGTTCGTTCTTCCGGAAGGGCCACGGAAGGGTCTACCCGCTTCCAAGGCCTCCATTGCCAAGTGGATTCGTTCCGCCATCCAAGAGTCCTACCGTGTCAAGGGTCACGCCGCACCTCCGGGGATCAAGGCTCATTCTACCCGGTCAGTCGGCGCGTCCTGGGCCATCCGGCATCAGGCATCGGCAGCACAGGTCTGTAAGGCTGCCACATGGTCCAGCCTACATACGTTCACGAAGCACTACCATGTGCACTCTCAGGCCTCGGCAGACGCGTCCGTCGGTAGGCGAATCCTACAGGCGGCAGTGTCTCATCTGTAGCTCGTAGGCACGCACAGCATTTATAACTTCTTGTTGCCCACCCAGGGACTGCTTTGGGACGTCCCATTCGTCCTGTGTCCCCCAATGATACGTAGGAGAAAAGGAGATTTTTGTGTACTCACCGTAAAATCTCTTTCTCCGAGTCAATCATTGGGGGACACAGCACCCTCCCTGTTAGCCTAGTTTGGCTTGGTTATTCTTTTCAGTCTGTGTTTTTGACTATAACATGTTTTCTGTTTTTAACTGGTTTACTCCTACTGCTTTGTTACCGAACTGGCTCCGGATTGTCCAGCCGTGGGTGTATACTGCAGGGGAGGAGTTAATCTTTTGTGTGTGTTTAACTTAGTGTCCTCCTGGTGGCAGCAGCATAACACCCATTCGTCCTGTGTCCCCCAATGATTGACTCGGAGAAAGAGATTTTACGGTGAGTACACAAAAATCTCCTTTTCTCCTACGTATCATTGGGGGACACAGGACGAATGGGTGTTATGCTGCTGCCACCAGGAGGACACTAAGTTAAACACACACAAAAGATTAACTCCTCCCCTGCAGTATACACCCACGGCTGGACAATCCGGAGCCAGTTCTTACTTAGTGTCTCAGGAGGCACTTGGGTCCTCAGGACCCCACCAATTTTTCTTTTTGATTTAACGGAGAGAAGGGAGCGACAGGCAAATTTTCAGCCCTGATCTCTCCCGCACCAACAACGGGCAAGTACACGGAGCGTTCCTCCTGTATCCTTTCCCGCGACGATGGATGCCAGCCCTGGCTCACCTTTCAGTGTGGCGACGGTTCCCTAGCGTTCCGATCTCCCTCCCTCCTTTTCAGGCGACCATGGGGACTAATCATCCACCTAAGTCTCCTGGAGCCAGGGCACAGCCGGACAGATTGACAGGGCGTCCGTGCAGCCGTCCACTGCATCACCACTGTATATAGCGGTTGACACATGGCGGCAGTAGCTCTCCACCCTCTCCCTATCAAGGTGAAGGTGGATGGAGCATCGGTCCCATCGCACAAGGTAAGTGCGGGGACCGACGAGCTGGCAGCAGGGGGGGCCCCCTTACTCTCTTCCAATGCGGCTCTGCGGCCGCGGGGCAGCGTGCGGCTCTGCGGCCGCGGGGCAGCGTGCGGCTCTGCAGCCGCGGGGCAGCGTGCGGCTCTGCAGCCGCGGGGCAGCGTGCGGCTCTGCAGCCGCGGGACAGCGTGAGGCTCTGCAACCGCGGGGCAGCGTGCGGCTCTGCAGCCGCGGGGCAGCGTTATTCCTCTGTGGGGGCTCGGCGGCGCCCAGGCCCGGGCCGGACTAGCGCCCGCCTACAAGCACGCCGCCGCCCGCCCACGACACGCCCCCTCCCTGGGCGCTTCTCGCTCCCGAGAAGCGCCCTTCTCACATCTCGGCGGCCATCTTGGATCAGGAAGTGCGCTGACGGCTCTGCAGCACCGCAGCGCACAGGAGGATCTCCCTGCCAGCCACCGCAGAACTTAGGTGAGACGCACCCAATAGGATTGTCTCCCCCCCTGCCAGTACGCTCATTTAATCAGAAACATGTCACAGTCTAGGCATAAACAGACTGGAAAGACCCACTCTGTTATTTTTGCTGTGTGCACCTCCTGCAAGATATCTCTGCCCCGAGGTCACACTACCCCGCTGTGCTCCGCCTGCGAAACGCCTGCGGCACAGGATACTCCGGCCTCTGACCCGGAATGTACCGAGCCTAGTACCCCCGCATGGGCGTCCTCCCTCGCTCGCTCTGTGGCATCTTTGGAAAGGACGATACAGTCCCTCCGTGACCCGTCCCTTACTCAGGGAACTTCCACGGAGGTTGTAACGCGGTCTAAGAACCCTTCCCGGTCTAGAGGTCGTACTGTTTCTAGAAGCCCTCACTCATCCAAGAAAAGGTCCAGAGTAATGTCTCCGGTCCGTGATCAGCCCTCAAACTCAGAGAGCGATGTCTCTCGTCACTCTTCCCCGACTCATAGCAGGGAATCCCTCCTGATGACGCATCCGACGCGTCCTGTTCTCCAGAGTATCGTCACGATCAAGAGACTCTAGATTCTCTTATAGATTCTGTTAGTCAGACGCTTCAGTTAGAGGATGAAATCCCGTCCAAGGCGGCTCATCCCGTGTCATTTGGCCGAGCCACAAAGGCTCATAAATTTTTTCCTACGCACCCTCAGTTCAAGGATATTGTAGATCAACATAGAGTCCGTCCGGATAAACGTTTCTCAGGTCAGAAGGCTATGCAATCAAAGTATCCGTTCGCTCAGGACCTAACTAAGGAGTGGTCTCAGTCACCCTCCGTGGACCCGCCAGTGTCGCGGCTAGCCACCAAGGCGGTTCTATCCTCCTCCGAGGGTGCGTCCATCAAGCATCCCACTGATAGACAAATTGACCAGATGGCTCGCTCGGCTTTTGAAGCCTCCTCGGCTTCTCTCTTTCCCTCTTTTGCCATCACGTGGGTCGCAAAAGCCATGTCCCATTGGGCAGAGTCTTTATCCTCTACGGCACTACGGGCCGACTTACCCCCAGAAATTTCACACCTGGCCACTCAGATCGCCAGAGCGGGGGACTTTGTAGTTTCCGCGTCCTTAGACGCGGCCAACTGTGCCTCACAGGCAGCGGCCAATGCTGTCACGATCCGCAGATCCCTTTGGCTCAGGGACTGGAAAGCGGACTCGGGATCCAAGAAATCCCTCACGTCTCTTCCATACCAGGGCGAACGTCTATTTGGGGATAAACTAGACAAAATAATCGCAGACTCCACAGGAGGAAAGAGCAAATTTCTTCCCCAGCAACGTACTTTTCGCCCCTTTCGCAATCAACAGGGCCGAGGCCGATATTTCCGTTTCGGCTCCAATTGGTCCAATCCCTCCTCCGCGCCACCTGGCGTCGGGAGAGGTCAGCGCAAGGACAGAGCCTCCCAGCCGTCTTACAAGCCTTCTCCCACTTGGAGAGGCAGACCCAGACAACAGGGATCCCGAGGGCCCAGACCTGGCAGGTCCCCACCTCAATGACTTTTGGCAAACACCGAAGGACACCGACAAAGTAGGCGGCCGCCTACTTTTCTCTCGGGACGCGTGGCTCTCGGTAGTTTCCGACCGATGGGTCCGCGACCTAGTGTCCTACGGTTACAGGATAGAGTTTGTCTCTCTTCCCCCGCCTCGTTTCTTCCAGTCCCCCCCTCCCAGGGCAAGGGTCGGTCAGTATTTCCAGGCTATAAGGTCGCTATGGGAAGATGGGGTCATCATCCCGGTACCTCAGAACGAGTGGTACCAAGGTTTTTATTCCAACCTTTTCATCGTACCAAAAAAGGACGGCTCAGTACGTCCAATACTAGACCTCAAACTTCTCAACAGGTACGTACGCGTACATCATTTCCGTATGGAGTCCCTCCGCTCGGTGATTGCCTCTCTGGAAGAGGGCGAGTTTCTTGCATCTCTAGATGTGCAGGACGCTTATCTGCACATCCCCATCCTACCGTCTCATCAGCGGTTCCTCCGCTTCGCGGTCCAGGGACACCATTTTCAGTTTGTCGCCCTACCCTTCGGGCTTGCCACTGCCCCTCGGGTATTCACCAAGGTCATGGCAGCTGCCGTGGCCATTCTCCATGCTCGAGGTATAGTGGTGTTGCCCTACTTGGACGACATTCTCATAAAGGGTCCCTCTTTTCGGTCCTGCTCAGAAGCAGTAGACGTCACGATAAATACCTTTTTGCGCCTGGGTTGGAAGATCAATTTCAAAAAATCTTCTCCAGTCCCGGCTCAAACCATATCCTACCTGGGGATGATCCTAGATTCCTCTCGGGGTCTAGTACTTCTACCTCCGGAAAAGGTATCCACTCTGCAGAGAGAAGTCCGAAAGCTTACCCAACCTCTCCCTCACTCCCTACGTTTCTCCATGAGGGTTCTCGGCAGGATGGTGGCGGCAATGGAGGCAGTGCCCTTTGCGGTATTTCACCTCCGTCCCCTACAGCACGCCCTTCTAGCAGTATGGGACAGGAATCCTGCCTCGCTAGACCGCCGTCTCCTGCTCTCTCGCTCAATCAGGCAGTCCCTCAGGTGGTGGACCAAGAGGTCCTCCCTGACTCGGGGGAAGTCCTTTCTTCCGGTGCACTGGTTGGTCGTCACAACGGACGCCAGTCTCTTCGGCTGGGGCGCTGTGTTCCGATGCCACTCGACTCAGGGTCGCTGGTCCCCGCAGGAATCCCAGCTGCCCATCAACATCCTAGAGATTCGGGCAATCCGACTGGCACTCCGCCAGTTTCAGCCGTTTCTTTCCGGCCGCGCGGTCAGAGTCCAGTCCGACAACGCCACTGCGGTAGCCTACATCAACCGGCAAGGGGGCACTCGCAGCAAGGCGGCCATGGTCGAGGTATCGCTCATTCTCCGCTGGGCCGAGACCAACCACTCCATACTATCAGCAGTTTACATCCCGGGCGTGGAAAACTGGGAAGCGGACTTTCTAAGTCGCCACAGCCTCGATCCCGGAGAGTGGTCTCTCCATCCCGCAGTCTTTCACCAGATATGCTCTCGTTGGGGGACTCCGGACGTGGACCTGATGGCATCTCGCCTCAATTGCCAGGTTCCCGTCTTCATGGCCAGGTCTCACGACCCCTCAGCCTTCGGAGCCGACGCTCTAGTCCTCTCATGGCAGGGTTTCAGACTCCCATACATTTTTCCCCCAATTCCTCTTCTGGCAAAGGTAATCAGGAAGATCAGGGCAGAACGGATTCCAGTAATTCTCATCGCCCCGGACTGGCCGCGCAGGACGTGGTACGCCGAGATGGTGCAACTGGTCTCAGACGTACCCTGGAGGCTGCCAAGTCGCGCAGACCTTCTGTCTCAAGGGCCCATTTACCACCCGAACTCAGAGGCCCTATCTTTAACGGCGTGGCCGTTGAGTCCTGGGTACTGAGGCAGAAGGGTTTGCCCCAGACGGTTATATCTACCATGCTCCGCGCACGCAAGCCTTCCTCCATGCGCATCTACCACCGCGCCTGGAAGGCTTACTTCGCCTGGTGCAGAGATCGGGGTCGGTCTCCCCTCCAATTTTCTATTCCTCACATTTTGGAATTCCTCCAATCAGGCGTAGACTTGGGCCTTGCTCTCAGCTCTCTTAAGGGCCAAATTTCTGCTCTCTCGGTTCTTTTCCAGAGAAGGATTGCAAACAAATTGCAAGTCAAGACTTTCATCCAGGGAGTTTCTCATATGGTTCCACCTTACAAGATGCCCTTGGAACCATGGGATCTGAATCTGGTCCTCTGTGCTCTTCAAGAGCCACCCTTTGAACCCTTGCAAGAAGTGTCCTTGCGGTTCTTATCGTGGAAGATTGCCTTTCTCGTGGCTGTCACGTCTATTAGACGTGTCTCTGAGCTAGCAGCCCTGTCTTGCCAACCTCCTTTCCTCGTGTTCCACCAGGACAAGGTAGTTCTACGGACATGTCCGACTTTTCTTCCGAAGGTCGTTTCCTCATTCCATCTTAATGAGGAGATTGTTCTTCCCTCACTGTGCCCTGCTCCTTCTCACCGCACGGAAAGGGCGCTCCACACTCTGGACCTAGTGAGGGGTCTCAGACGTTATGTCTCCAGAACTGCGTCTCTCCGTAGGTCAGACGCCTTGTTCGTTCTTCCGGAAGGGCCACGGAAGGGTCTACCCGCTTCCAAGGCCTCCATTGCCAAGTGGATTCGTTCCGCCATCCAAGAGTCCTACCGTGTCAAGGGTCACGCCGCACCTCCGGGGATCAAGGCTCATTCTACCCGGTCAGTCGGCGCGTCCTGGGCCATCCGGCATCAGGCATCGGCAGCACAGGTCTGTAAGGCTGCCACATGGTCCAGCCTACATACGTTCACGAAGCACTACCATGTGCACTCTCAGGCCTCGGCAGACGCGTCCGTCGGTAGGCGAATCCTACAGGCGGCAGTGTCTCATCTGTAGCTCGTAGGCACGCACAGCATTTATAACTTCTTGTTGCCCACCCAGGGACTGCTTTGGGACGTCCCATTCGTCCTGTGTCCCCCAATGATACGTAGGAGAAAAGGAGATTTTTGTGTACTCACCGTAAAATCTCTTTCTCCGAGTCAATCATTGGGGGACACAGCACCCTCCCTGTTAGCCTAGTTTGGCTTGGTTATTCTTTTCAGTCTGTGTTTTTGACTATAACATGTTTTCTGTTTTTAACTGGTTTACTCCTACTGCTTTGTTACCGAACTGGCTCCGGATTGTCCAGCCGTGGGTGTATACTGCAGGGGAGGAGTTAATCTTTTGTGTGTGTTTAACTTAGTGTCCTCCTGGTGGCAGCAGCATAACACCCATTCGTCCTGTGTCCCCCAATGATTGACTCGGAGAAAGAGATTTTACGGTGAGTACACAAAAATCTCCTTATTCTATTTGTAAAATAGATGATATATTTTCAGATTATTTTCTATTTCCGCCACATCAGCCGGTATGACTTGCCTCCAAGCTGAGCTGGTCGCACCATCACGCTCCAATGATCTCAGAGTAGTTGTGTCCAGGGGCTTCAAAACAGTGTCCTTTTGATGACGTAGCCCCTGTGCACTAAAAATGGTTTATCTTCCAGCTATTAATGTCCTTGTGTTAGACCCTTGACGAATTAACTCTGTGTGTGGGGGTCTCTCTTTGTTGACAGTAGCGTGCGCTCCTGGACAGAAGAAGGTGTTACTATTTAGAGGCACAAACCGCCAGCAAAGTGACAAGGTACCGGTAAGACGTGCGAAGGTGCATGAGCTCAAAATAGAAACCTACGTAATATACAGGCTCCTATCGAACAAATAATGCACCTGCCACTGAATATAAAATTAATGGTGGATGATTGCGCCCCAGCGATGAAGCAGAAAGGAGTTTTATTTATAACATAACACAATGGTTGTTGTTTAAGACCAAGATGAAGCCCTTTATCAAGTCAGCGCCTTATCATGGCTGGTTCCGTTACTCATTGTTTATGTGCTATGTTATAAATACTGGCTCATGATTCATTATCGCCCCCGGATTTGTGCTGGATCTTCTCAGTTTTGGTTATGCTTTATGGAGCAGCTGGCTGTCTTTTTGCCTGCAGCGTAGGTCGGGTGGAAGGCTTCTGTTTACAGCTATAGCGCTAAAGCAAGACTATATTGCTGAGTATAAGTTTTCCATCAGTAACGTTCCCTTATTTTACCAATCTCACAATCTCATATCAACCTCAACTTATGGACTGACGTAGAAGAAATGGGACAAGCAAAATTGGATAATTTCTTTTGCTTGCTTGGATTTATTTTTTTTTTTTCTAATTTTGGAAACAAAATTGTAGATCATCTCACCAGGCTATGCTCACACATTTTTCTTTGAGGCCTTCAAAAACCATAATTTCTTTTTTAATACAAAATCTTCGTAGTCTTTTGATTGGACAGTACCTAGTTTGGAAAGGGTTCTTTCAGTATCCACTTCAGAAAATCCACATTAACGTTTTCTTTTTTCCACCTGGAGTTTTTCAAAACCTCTTCAGGAAACAAAAAAAAGCTCATAAACTCCACCTAAGACCAGTAAGGGTACGTGTACAAGACTTATTTAGGAAGCTGTCTAAACCCAAGGAATTCTATGGAGAAGCCGTTTTGCTGGCAGCTTTTCTGCAATTTTGACGCCCAAACTTTCAAGTATATGGAGTGGGCGGCTTCCAAATGAAGCCACCCCAAAAATAAAAATATTACTTCTTTTAACAGCTTAAAGGTTTCTGAATGGAACATGTGCATCTGCAATGTCGTTTTAATATTGCTGGGCATTATGTTCATTTTTTGCAGCGCTTTATTCATGCAGAGTCCAAGTGGAATCCCCCTGAAAAAGCCATTGTGTGCACATATCCTAAACGAGGGTTTCCCAGAGAAAGGCATAGGAAGAATTTTCTAAGTAGTTTTGATAAATGTTTTTAAGAACGCTCCAAAAAGTTCATTATTTCGTATTGAACTTATCCTTATAGTTGTGTATTTAGACTAGTTCCAGAGCATTGGTACATTCTTAAAGTGGAAATGTTCATAGCGAAGAATATTCTGTATACTCTAGTACAACGTGACGTACATATACTTTAAATTGGAAGGAATTGCCAACTATTTGTGCTAGCAAACATTAAAAATCCTCAAGGTGGTTTAAATTATCCCTTTTGCCCTCTTTCCATTATCAGATACTTTCTATGGTAATCCACCATTGCTATCATCTGCCTTGGATGTTCCATATTACCCTAATTCCAGCAGTAACACTTTCAGCTTCATTATGCAATACACATTAACAAAATATTGATTTTTGCTGCCAATTCCTCCCATTAGGCCGGGGTCACACTTGCGTGTGCAATACGAGAAACTCGCACGAGTCTCTCGCAGCAATACTCGGGACCGGAGCGTGCGGCTGCATGTATTTCTATTCAGCTGAACGCTCTGGTCACGAGTGCCGGCGGCAGTGCCGGGTATTGACGCGAGAGACTCGTGCGAGTTCATCGCATTGCACTCGCAAGTGTGATCCCGGCCTTAAAGTTTGGCCAGTGCTAGTCAAAAAAAAAAAAGATAGAAGAGTTTAAGTACATGTTTTGACCTACTTTTAACTCCTGACACACTCATAAGCTTGTCTGTTGTGAATTTGGATTCTGGGCTCCCCCGGTGGCCGCTTGTGGAATTGGATTTGTCATCCTCTTTCCTGTTTCACCTGGTTCCATCAGTAGTGGGTGTCGCTATTTAAGCTCATTTCTCTGGTGGTTTCTTGCCGGTCAACAATGTTATCTGATGCCTCTCAGTGCTTGTTCCTGCTTCTAGACTACTACTAGATAAGTTGGACTTTTGTCCATGTTTCATTTTGCCTATTTGTTCCAGTTCACAGCTGAAGTTTTGTTACTGTGTCTGGAAAGCTCTCGTTGATCAGGGATTGCTACTCTGGCGTTATGAGTTAATGCCAGAGTTTAAGGTAATCTCTGGATGGTGTTTTGTTAGTGTTTTTCTGCTGACCATGAAAGTATACTATCTGTCTTCTGCTATCTAGTAAGCGGACCTCAAATTTGCTAAGACTATTTTCCTGCTGCGTTTGTTGTTTCATCTGAACTCACCGTCATTATATGTGGGGGGCTACTGTCTTCTTTCGAATATTTCTCTAGAGGTGAGCCAGGTCTTATATTTCCCTCTGCTAGCTATTTAGGTCTTAGGCCAGAGCTGGGCATCTAGCTATAAATAGGAAATGCTACCTGGCTATTTCTAGTTGCGCGGCAGGCTTAGTTCATGGTCAGTATAGTTCCATCTTCCGAGAGCTTGTCCCTCTATAGGCTTGCTATGATCTCTGCCTGCAGAGATCATGACAGTTTGACCGGCCAATAAAGTGTTAAAGACCCAGGTTGAGAAAGGAGAGTTATAAGAAGTCTGCTGGAATTTTTTTTTTTTTTTTTTTTTTTTTTTCCTCCAGTTTGCCTTGCTGCAGTCTTTTTTCTCTCTCTCCTCCTAATCTCTGTATGCTCTGTGTGCACCTGACTATAATGGATCTTCAGAGTGTAACTGCGGGTTTGAATAATCTCATCATGAAAGTACAAAATTTACAAGATTTTGTGGTACATGCTCCGGTATCTGAGCCGAGAATTCCTTTGCCGGAGTTCTTCACAGGGAATAGAGCTAGCTTCCAGAATTTCCGAAATAATTGTAAGCTTTATTTGTCCCTGAAGTCTCGTTCAGCTGGAGACCCTGCTCAGCAGGTTAGGATTGTGATTTCCTTGCTCAGGGGTGACCCTCAAGATTGGGCCTTCTCATTGCCAGCAGGGGATCCTGCGTTGCGCGATGTGGATGCGTTTTTTCTGGCCTTGGGCTTGCTTTATGAGGAACCTCATTTGGAACTTCAGGCAGAAAAAACTTTGATGGCACTATCTCAGGGGCAAGACGAAGCTGAAGTTTACTGCCAAAAATTCCGTAAATGGTCTGTGCTTACTCAGTGGAATGAGTGCGCCTTGGCGGCAACTTTCAGAGAAGGCCTCTCTGATGCCGTTAAGGATGTTATGGTGGGGTTCCCTGTGCCTGCAGGTCTGAATGAGTCCATGACAATGGCTATTCAGATTGATAGGCGTCTGCGGGAGCGCAAACCGGTGCACCATCTGGCGGTGTCTTTGGAAAAGACGCCAGAAAGTATGCAGTGTGATAGAATTCTGTCCAGGAGCGAGCGACAGAATTTTAGACGGAAGAATGGATTGTGCTTCTATTGTGGGGATTCTACTCATGTTATATCAGCATGCTCTAGGCGTACAAAGAAGCTTGATAAGTCTGTTTCCATTGGCACCATTCAGTCTAAGTTTATTTTGTCTGTAACCCTGATTTGCTCTTTGTCATCCATTGCCACGGACGCCTATGTTGACTCTGGCGCCGCTCTGAGTCTTATGGATTGGTCCTTTGCCAATCGTTGTGGTTTTGATTTAGAGCCTTTGGAGACTCTTATTCCTCTGAAGGGGATTGACTCCACCCCATTGGCTAATAATAAACCACAATACTGGACACAAGTAACCATGCGTATCAATCCGGATCACCAGGAGATTATTCGTTTCCTGGTGCTGTATAATTTACATGACGATTTGGTACTGGGATTGCCATGGTTGCAGTCTCACAACCCAGTCTTGGACTGGAGAGCAATGTCTGTGTTGAGCTGGGGATGTAAGGGTATTCATGGGGACTTACCTTTGGTTTCTATTTCGTCGTCCATTCCCTCTGAAGTCCCTGAGTTCCTCTCTGATTATCAAGACGTCTTTGACGAACCCAAGCTTGGGTCGTTACCTCCGCACCGTGAGTGCGATTGTGCCATAGATTTGATACCGGGTTGCAAATATCCAAAGGGTCGTTTGTTTAATCTGTCTGTGCCGGAACATGCTGCTATGCGGGAATATATAAAGGAGTCTTTGGAAAAGGGACATATTCGTCCATCTTCTTCTCCCTTGGGAGCTGGGTTTTTCTTTGTCTCAAAAAAGGACGGCTCTTTGAGACCATGTATTGATTATCGGCTTCTGAATAAGATCACTGTTAAGTATCAATACCCATTGCCATTGCTTACTGATTTGTTTGCTCGTATAGAGGGTGCTAAGTGGTTCTCTAAAATTGATCTTCGTGGGGCGTATAATTTGGTGCGGATCAGGCAGGGGGATGAGTGGAAGACCGCATTTAATACGCCCGAGGGCCACTTTGAGTATTTGGTCATGCCTTTTGGTCTTTCTAATGCCCCTTCAGTTTTCCAGTCTTTTATGCATGATATTTTCCGCGATTTTCTGGATAAATTTATGATAATATATCTGGATGATATTCTGATTTTTTCTGATGACTGGGACTCTCATGTCCAGCAGGTCAGGAGAGTTTTTCAGGTTCTGCGGTCTAATTCTTTATGTGTGAAGGGGTCTAAGTGCGTTTTTGGGGTCCAGAAAATTTCCTTTTTAGGGTATATTTTTTCTCCCTCTTCCATTGAGATGGATCCCGTCAAGGTGCAAGCTATTTGTGACTGGACTCAGCCCTCCTCTCTTAAGGGTCTTCAGAGATTTTTGGGCTTTGCCAACTTTTACCGCCGATTTATTGCTGGTTTTTCGGATGTCGTTAAACCACTGACTGATTTGACCAGACAAGGCGCTGATGTTGCTAATTGGTCCCCTCATGCTGTAGAGGCCTTTCAGGAGCTTAAGCACCGTTTTGCCTCTGCCCCTGTGTTGCGTCAGCCTGATGTGAATCTGCCTTTTCAGGTTGAGGTTGACGCTTCGGAGATCGGAGCTGGGGCAGTGTTGTCGCAGAAAGGTTCCGACTGCTCCGTCATTAGGCCTTGTGCCTTCTTTTCTCGCAAATTTTCGCCCGCAGAGCGGAATTATGATGTTGGGAATCGGGAGCTTTTGGCCATGAAGTGGGCGTTTGAGGAGTGGCGCCATTGGCTAGAGGGGGCTAAGCATCAGGTGGTGGTATTGACTGACCACAAAAATTTGATTTATCTTGAGACTGCCAGGCGCCTGAATCCTAGACAGGCGCGCTGGTCTTTATTTTTTTCTCGCTTTAATTTTGTGGTGTCATACCTACCGGGTTCTAAGAATGTTAAGGCGGATGCCCTTTCTAGGAGTTTTGACCCGGACTCTCCTGGTAATTCTGAACCCACAGGTATCCTTAGGGAGGGAGTAATTTTGTCGGCCGTTTCTCCTGATCTGCGGCGGTCCTTGCAAGAGTTTCAGGCGGATAGACCGGATCGTTGTCCGCCTGATAGACTGTTTGTTCCGGATGATTGGACCAGTAGAGTCATCTCTGAGGTACATTCTTCTGCATTGGCAGGTCATCCCGGAATTTTTGGTACCAGGGATTTGGTGGCAAGATCCTTCTGGTGGCCTTCCCTGTCACGAGATGTGCGAGTCTTTGTGCAGTCATGTGACATTTGTGCTCGGGCCAAGTCTTGTAGTTCTCGGGCTAGCGGACTGCTGTTGCCCTTGCCTATTCCTAAGAGGCCTTGGACACACATCTCGATGGATTTTATTTCAGATCTGCCTGTTTCCCAGAAGATGTCTGTCATCTGGGTGGTCTGTGACCGTTTCTCTAAAATGGTCCATTTGGTTCCTCTGCCCAAGTTGCCTTCTTCTTCTGAGTTGGTTCCTCTGTTTTTTCAGAATGTTGTCCGATTGCACGGTATTCCTGAGAATATTGTTTCTGACAGAGGTACCCAATTTGTGTCTAGATTTTGGCGGGCATTCTGTGCTAGGATGGGCATAGATTTGTCTTTTTCATCTGCTTTTCACCCTCAGACTAATGGCCAGACCGAGCGGACTAATCAGACCCTGGAGACATATCTGAGGTGTTTTGTCTCTGCTGACCAGGATGATTGGGTTGCTTTTTTGCCATTGGCAGAGTTCGCCCTCAATAATCGGGCCAGCTCTTCCACCTTGGTGTCCCCGTTTTTCTGTAATTCGGGGTTTCACCCTCGATTTTCCTCCGGTCAGGTGGAATCCTCGGATTGTCCTGGAGTGGATGCGGTGGTGGAGAGATTGCATCACATCTGGGGGCAGGTTATGGACAATTTGAAGTTGTCCCAGGAGAAGACTCAGCGTTTTGCCAACCGTCATCGTCGTGTTGGTTCTCGGCTTTGTGTTGGAGATTTGGTGTGGTTGTCTTCTCGTTTTGTCCCTATGAGGGTCTCTTCTCCTAAGTTTAAACCTCGGTTCATCGGCCCTTATAGAATATTGGAGATTCTTAATCCTGTTTCTTTCCGTTTGGACCTCCCTGCGTCCTTTTCCATTCATAACGTTTTTCATCGGTCGTTATTGCGCAGGTATGAGGTACCTGTTGTACCTTCAGTTGAGCCTCCTGCTCCGGTGTTGGTTGAGGGTGAGTTGGAGTACGTTGTGGAGAAAATTTTGGACTCTCGTGTTTCCAGACGGAGACTCCAGTATCTGGTCAACTGGAAGGGTTACGGCCAGGAGGATAATTCTTGGGTCAATGCATCTGATGTTCATGCTTCTGATCTTGTTCGTGCCTTCCATAGGGCTCATCCTGGTCGCCCTGGTGGATCTGGTGAGGGTTCGGTGCCCCCTCCTTGAGGGGGGGGTACTGTTGTGAATTTGGATTCTGGGCTCCCCCGGTGGCCGCTTGTGGAATTGGATTTGTCATCCTCTTTCCTGTTTCACCTGGTTCCATCAGTAGTGGGTGTCGCTATTTAAGCTCATTTCTCTGGTGGTTTCTTGCCGGTCAACAATGTTATCTGATGCCTCTCAGTGCTTGTTCCTGCTTCTAGACTACTACTAGATAAGTTGGACTTTTGTCCATGTTTCATTTTGCCTATTTGTTCCAGTTCACAGCTGAAGTTTTGTTACTGTGTCTGGAAAGCTCTCGTTGATCAGGGATTGCTACTCTGGCGTTATGAGTTAATGCCAGAGTTTAAGGTAATCTCTGGATGGTGTTTTGTTAGTGTTTTTCTGCTGACCATGAAAGTATACTATCTGTCTTCTGCTATCTAGTAAGCGGACCTCAAATTTGCTAAGACTATTTTCCTGCTGCGTTTGTTGTTTCATCTGAACTCACCGTCATTATATGTGGGGGGCTACTGTCTTCTTTCGAATATTTCTCTAGAGGTGAGCCAGGTCTTATATTTCCCTCTGCTAGCTATTTAGGTCTTAGGCCAGAGCTGGGCATCTAGCTATAAATAGGAAATGCTACCTGGCTATTTCTAGTTGCGCGGCAGGCTTAGTTCATGGTCAGTATAGTTCCATCTTCCGAGAGCTTGTCCCTCTATAGGCTTGCTATGATCTCTGCCTGCAGAGATCATGACACTTGTCCTTAGGGATTTATTGCCAGATGAAGGCCAATAAATATGGCTTTTTATTTTCTGCCTGGTACATGTGGCAAAAGAGAAAAAGGGATGAAATGCTGCAACTTTGTATTATAAATGGGAAACGTTTCAAATAGTGATGAGCAAACGTGCTGAAATATTGCCTTATCCGACCAAGCTCGTGCGTTATCTGAGCATCTGGCAGTGCTCCTATATCATGTTCCAGTCCCTGCAGCTGCATGATTTGTGGCTGTTAGACAGCCTCAACACATGCAGGGATTGCCTGTTTGTTAGGAAATCTCCACATGTGTTCAGGCAGTCTAAGGGTATGTCTCCACGGTCAGTATTAATAATCATTATTTATATAGCGCCAACATATTCCGCAGCACTTTACATTATAGAGGGGACGTGTACAGACAATAGACATTACAGCATAACAATAAACACGGATCAAAACAGATACCAGGAGGAATGAGGGCCCTGCTCGCAAGCTTACAAACTATGAGGAAAAGGGGAGACACGAGAGGTGGATGGTAACAATTGCTTTAAGGCCCCGTCACACACAGCGACGCTGCAGCGATACAGACAACGATGCCGATCGCTGCAGCGTCGCTGTTTAGTCGCTGTGTGGTCGCTGGGGAGCTGTCACACAGACCGCTCTCCAGCGACCAACGATGCCGAGGTCCCCGGGTAACCAGGGTAAACATCGGGTTACTAAGCGCGGCCCTGCGCTTAGTAACCCGATGTTTACCCTGGTTACCCGGGGACTTCGGCATCGTTGGTCGCTGGAGAGCTGTCTGTGTGACAGCTCCCCAGCGACCACACAACGACTTACCAACGATCACGGCCAGGTCGTATCTCTGGTCGTGATTGTTGGTAAATCGTTTTGTGAGACGGTACCCTTAGGTCTCATTCAGAGCGTTTTTTCCTATACACAGACAGTCAAAGTTACATAAGTGTTTTGGATCCAAGTTTCATCAAGTGTTTCATCCAAGAGTGTTTGGCCCATGTGTCAGTTTTTGCCATCAGTGTTTTTTTTCATGTATGAAAAATTTAATGAAAAAGCTTCTCTTATATAGTGCAATGTTAATCACAGATTGTACAATAATGTCATCTGTTTGCTGTCTGAGATTTTTATGGAACCATAGACTTTTACAGATAATTTTGATCCATGTCTCCATGATCCTTTGCAGACCGCTAACACCCCCGGACGTGTTACCAGCCCCACAGACTATAAGGCTATGTGCACACGCTGCGGATTTTGCTGCGGATCCGCTGCGGATTCGCAGCAGTTTTCCATGAGTTTACAGTACCATGTAAACCTATGGAAAACAAAATCCGCAGTGCACATGCTGCAGAAAATACTGCGCAGAAACGCTGCGTTGTTTATTCCACAGCATGTCAATTCTTTGTGCGGATTCCGCAGCGGTTTACACCTGCTCAATAGGAATCTGCAGGTGTAAAACCGCTGGTGGAAACTGCGGAAAAACCGCTGTAAATCCACAGGGCGGATTTCCTGCGGATTTACCAAAATCAGTGAGGGAAAAAAACGCTCACCTTTCCGCAACGTGTGCACATACCCTAATGGCTACATGTTCTGTCTGTGAAAAACAAACGCTTGAATGAGGCCTTAGGCTGAGTCCAGACTTGTGTCTGTGCACTTGGCTTACGGCATAAATCAGGAGTCCCCCCCCCCCCTCGACATATACACTGCTCAAGAAATAAAGCGAACACTTAAACAACAGAATCTAACACCAAGTAAATCAAACTTCTGTGAAATCTAACTGTCCAGTTAGGAAGCAACACTGATTGACAATCAATTTCACATGCTGTTGTGCAAATGGAATAGACAACAGATGGAAATTATTGGCAATTATCAAGACACCCTCAATAAAGGAGTGGTTCTGCAGGTAGGGACCACAGACCACATCTCAGTACCAATGGTTTGGCTTCTGCTTTGGTCACTTTTGAATGTTGGTTATGGTTTCACACTCATGGTAGCATGAGATGGACTCTACAACCCACACAAGTGGCTCAGGTAGTGCAGCTCATCCAGGAAGGCACATGAATGCGAGCTGTGGCAAGGTTTGCTGTGTCTGTCAGCGTAGTGTCCAGAGGCTGGAGGCGCTACCAGGAGACAGGCCAGTACACGAGGAGACATGGAGGGGGCCGTAGGAGGGCAACAACCCAACAGCAGGACCACTACCTCAGCCTTTGTGCAAGGAGGAGCACTGCCAGAGCTCTGCAAAATGACCTCCAGCTTCCACAAATATGCATGTGTCTGCACAAGCGGTTAGAAACTGACTCCATGAGGATGGTGTGAGTGCCCGATGTCCACAGATGTGGGTTGTGCTCACAGCCCAACACCGTGCAGGACGCTTGGCATTTGCCTCAGAACACCAGGATTGGCAAGTTCGCCACTAGCGCCCTGTGCTCTTCACAGATGAAATCAGGTTCACACTGAGCACATGTGACAGACGTGACAGAGTCTGGAGACACCGTGGAGAGCGTTCTGCTGCCTGCAACATCCTTCAGCATGACCGTTTTGGCAGTGGGTCAGTAATGGTGTGGAGTGGCATTTCTTTGGAGGGCCGCACAGCAATCCATGTGCTCACCAGAGGTAGCCTGACTGCCATTAGGTACTGAGATGAGATCCTCAGACCCCTTGTCCATATGCTGGTGCGGTTGGCCCTGGGTTCCTCCTAATGCAGGACAATGCCAGACCTCATGTGGCTGGAGTGTGTCAGCAGTTCCCGCAAGATGAAGGCATTGAAGCTATGGACTGGCCCGCCCGTTCCCCAGACCTGAATCCGATTGAGCACATCTGGGACATCATGTTTCGCACCATCCACCAACGTCACGTTGCACCACAGATTGTCCAGGAGTTGGCAGATGCTTTAGTCCAGGTCTGGGAGGAGATCCCTCAGGAGACCATCTGCCGCCTCATCAGGAGCATGCCCAGGTGTTGTAGGGAGGTCATACAGGCACGTGGAGGCCACAAACTACTGAGAAGCATATCCTTGTCTTGAGGCATTTCCACTGAAGTTGGATCAGCCTGTAACTTCATTTTCCACTTTGATTTTGAGCATCATTCCAACTCCAGACCTACATGGGATATTAGTTGTGATTTACGTTGATCATTTTTAGGTTTTATTGTTCTCAACACATTCCACTATGTAATGAATAAAGATTTAGAACTGGAATATTTCATTCAGTGATATCTAGGATGTGGGATTTTAGTGTTCTCTTTATTTTTTTGAGCAGTGTACTTTAGCATTCCCATAGGAGCCATCCACCAGACGGAGGCCAAAAGTATGCTCTTTCGGCCTCCATCTGGCTGATAAACATTCAGACTGTATTTTCAGCTACAGCATAGAAACATATATTAGGCCGTGTCCATGTTTTTTTTGCAATGCATCCCTATGGTGGACAGATGCATCTATCCTGACTGTGGCCAGTATCTGGCACGTGCCTCCTGAGTGAACGCGCCCCTCAGTGTGCTCAGACGCAGCGTGCACTCAGCCTTACCCATCCTTTTCTCTGCCTCTATCACTAGATGCAGACTCCGATTATAATCCAGAAGCACTGACTTTTTATACAGCGCGAAGCTTTCACTAACCGGCTAAACATTTCTTTTATATCTTTGTAACAAAATGTCAATAGGGTCAGGAGGTAAATTCTTAAGTGAAGTCATTGAATAAAATGTTAGATTTGATTCCAGGAGATACTAACAGAGAAATGAAAGCTGGAAGAGAAATAAAATGTATTAACAATACAAAATGTGAAAGAAATGAACTTTTCAGAAGGTGTCAGTGCATGAAGCTGACATTTCCATATTATGAGTTCTGGTTTGAAATAAAATCTCTAAAATGAATTTCATATAAAAGAAGGAAAACTATATACGGTTGGTGTACATAATGTCACACCACATCTCACTCCTGTGCTCGTCATATTAATTTTTTACCTTCTCTGCTTCTCCTGTTGGCGTTATCACATTGCAAATGACCAGAATGGAGGTTTGGACCCACGGTCACATCTGATTTTCAGCTGCTTTCTTTATTTAAATCACGTCTGTAACCTTATATTCATGCCAGGACCACCGCTCTATGTGCAAAACGCGTCGTTTGTTTTTCCTTGATACAATATTTTTAACACACTTGGAACTTTTTAAACTGTGCTAAAAAATTGTCATGGGGGCATCTGCAATTTCATTCCTTAGATATGTGCAGCTGGAACGTTGCCACAGAGGCATATGTGGCTGACTAATATGGGGGCCGTCACATTATTATCAGGGTGTCTTTCATCTCTGCACTGTTATCAGAGCCTCTCTAGAAGGTACACTAATGGGGCCATCTATGCCTGAGGGTACCGTCACACAGTGCCATTTTCATCGCTACGACGGCACGATTCGTGACGTTGCAGCGTCGTATAAGTATCGCTCCAGCGTCGTAGACTGCGGTCACACGTTGCCTGACACACCAGAATAAGGGTGTAAGTCATTAACATCGTTAGGCTTGTAACTGATTACTATCTCTGAGATTTATGTGGGTGGTACACCTATGGGGAGCATCTTTGCCTGACAATATGGTGGCATCTGTGACTGACACACCAATATAAGGCTGCATGTGAATGACACAAAGTTATGGTTGTATCTCTGGTTACTTTTCCTGAGAAGTATGTGGCTGGTACACTGTTCTGGGGTATCTTCAGTTGACACACCAATATGGGGTTATCCGTGGCCTTTACACTGTTATGGTGGTATCTCTGGTTACTTCTCCTGAGAAGTATAAGTCTGGGACATTGTTCTGGAGTATCTTTGGTTGACACACTATGATGGAGTTATACGTGTCCTCTACGCTGTTTGGTGACCTCTCTGGTTACTGTTCCTGAGAAGTATGAGGCTGGTACTTTGTTCTTCGGTTCACACACTAAGATGGGTTTATCCGTGGCCTCTACACTGTTGTGGTGGTATCTCTGGTTACGTTTCCTGAGAAGTATCTGTCTGGTACACTGTTTTGAGGTGTTTTCGGTTCACACACTAAGATGAGGTTATCCGTGGTCTCTACACTGTGATGGTGGTTTCTCTGGTTACTTCTCCTGAGAAGTATGTGGCTGGTACACTGTTCTGGGGTATCTTCAGTTGACACACTAAGATGAGGTTATCCGTGGCCTCTATGCTGTGATGGTGGTTTCTCTGGTTACTTTTCCTGAGAAATATGTGGCTGATACACTGTTCTGGGGTATCTTCAGTTGACACACTATGATGGGGTTATCCGTGGCCTCTGCGCTGTTTGGTGACCTCTCTAGTTACTTTTCATGAGAAGTATGTGGCTGGTATACTGTTCTTCGGTTCACACACTAAGATGAGGTTATCCGTGGCCTCTATGCTGTGATGGTGGTTTCTCTGGTTACGTTTCCTGAGAAGTATGTATCTGGTACACTGTTCTGGGGTATCTTCGGTTGATACACTAAGTTGAGGCTACCCGTGGTCTCTACATTGGTGTGGTGACCTCTCTGCTTGGTACGCTGATATAGGAGCATCTGTTGCTGATACAATGATAAGTGGATGTGGATGCCACATTGTTGTGGGGATTTGTGTGGCTGTAATGAGAACATTTTGGGTGGGTGGTACATTATTGTGGGGGTGTTTGGGGCTAATATATGTTGCCTGGTAACGTGGGTGCCATTTTTATTTGTTTGTGCAGGATATGATGATCCACCTCTCTCCATTGAGATGTTTTCCCGTATGACCAGAGTGGACAGTAGCGATAATAAAAGATAATAAACATTAAATATGTCTCCCTTTTTGGAGCACCCCCACACCCAGGAGCCAACACAGATATAAGAGGGCAAGAAGAGTATATGGGATCTTTGGAGTTTAACTATTTCGCATAATCATGCTGTCCTTTATGTGTCTGTGACCGAGGCTCCTTGCGGCTTTGGAGGTGGTAGTGGCCCCCTTACTTCTTTGCCCCCTTTGCGGCTGCACAAGTTGCGCCGATGATGTATTTGCCTCTGCCCACACCATCACCCTGTGTGAACCCAACAAAATATTCTCACACCTACCCCCAAAAATATTCTGCCTTTCATCAGCATGTAAAGACTGAAACAATTTACACTAAGTAAAGACTGTTCCTGGAGCGTGAAGAAAAATATAATTTATACATAAGTGGATTAATAAATTAGGAAAAACTCACAGCACATCCTCTATCCCCTAAACACAGAAGAGATAGCGGCACAGGCGGCATTTCACATTCACTCTTATAATGATCCCCCCATATGGATTATCCCAGATTAGGCCTCGGAGGATCATTCTAATGCTTTTTACTCACTGGCTTTCTCTAATAAAATAGCCAACTGGGATTTGACTTTTTCGGATTTGGATAATAGATTTTGAACAGTGAGTTCTGAATCAAATCTTTAAATATAACACTCTGAAACGGAACCTTTCAGTATCAGTACACGAAACCTCAGAAAATAATGCCACAAGTGGCACAAGGCCGTACATTTTATGTTACAGTCAGGGATGGACCTGTCTTTTCGTACAGTCCCTCATATATGGCCTTTATATGCTTTTCCAGAACATTGGGTAATTAGCCAGAGCAGTGTAAAAGAAAAGGAAGCTGAGCGAATATACAGCCCCCTAATGAATATTCATTTCACCCTGCAAATTGTTAGGTGTTGACCCATAAATTTTAGGCTTGCTGCATAGCAAAACAGGCCACAGCATGGAGGCATCGCTGGTAGATCCTCCAGGCTCACAGTCCAGAGCTGGAGGGAGAACATGATGTCTGCGCCCCAGAATAGAGGCTCATTCTAATGCACCAGGCCATACTTGTCTGCTCATGGCCATTCAGGAGGAGCAGGATCCCAAAAGCTTTAAATTTACTCACGGTTTGAATGAAAACTGGAAGACAAATTGCAAGTTTTATTTTGTACGTCTTTGTGGAAGGAGATGTCTGCTTTCTCTAAACTTCTGTTAGTAGGTTCAATTAGGTGTAAAAAAGCAAACTGAGCTTTACTTATCCTCCCTAGGTCCAGCACTATGTCTCCACAGCTGCCCCTGTCTTTATTGATGGGCTGCAGCGGTCATGTCATACTAAGGGGCTTCAGCCAATCACTGAGCTCTCTAGCTCAAGCTCTCTACATCAACAAAGCTGCTGAACTCAATGAATGGCTGCAGTCCTGCCAGCGTACCATCACCACTGCAGCCAAACAGCAGAGGCTAGGGCAGTGGTGGAGACAAAATTCTGTTATTGTGAACAGGTAAGCAAGTTGAAGATGAAATGATCTCTAAAAAGCCTAAAGTTACAGATGACTAATTTCCTTTGTATTGTAGGCAATATATATATATATATATATATATATATATATATATATATATATATATATATATATATACAGTCATGGCCAAAAGTATTCACACACCTGCAATTCTATCAGATAATACTCAGTTTCTTCCTGAAAATGATTGCAAACACAAATTCTTTGGCATTATTATCTTCATTTAATTTGTCTTAAATGAAAAAACACAAAAGAGAATGAGGCAAAAAGCAAAACATTGATCATTTCACACAAAACTCCAAAAATGGGCCAGACAAAAGTATTTGCACCCTCAGCCTAATACTTGGTTGCACAACCTTTAGCCAAAATAACTGCGACCAACCGCTTCCGGTAACCATCAATGAGTTTCTTACAATGCTCTGCTGGAATTTTAGACCATTCTTCTTTGGCAAACTGCTCCAGGTCCCTGATCTTTGAAGGGTTCCTTCTCCAAACTGCCATTTTTAGATCTCTCCACAGGTGTTCTATGGGATTCAGGTCTGGACTCATTGCTGGCCACCTTAGAAGTCTCCAGTGCTTTCTCTCAAACCATTTTCTAGTGCTTTTTGAAGTGTGTTTTGGGTCATTGTCCTGTTGGAAGACCCATGACCTCTGAGGGAGACCCAGCTTTCTCACACTGGGCCCTACATTATGCTGCAAAATTTGTTGGTAGTCTTCAGACTTCATAATGCCATGCACACAGTCAAGCAGTCCAGTGCCAGAGGCAGCAAAGCAACCCCAAAACATCAGGGAACCTCCGCCATGCTTGACTGTAGGGACCGTGTTCTTTTCTTTGAATGCCTCTTTTCTTCTCCTGTAAACTCTATGTTGATGCCTTTGCCCAAAAAGCTCTACTTTTGTCTCATCTGACCAGAGAACATTCTTCCAAAACGTTTTAGGCTTTTTCAGGTAAGTTTTGGCAAACTCCAGCCTGGCTTTTTTATGTCTCGGGGTAAGAAGTGGGGTCTTCCTGGGTCTCCTACCATACAGTCCTTTTCATTCAGATGCCGACGGATAGTACGGGTTGACACTGTTGTACCCTCGGACTGCAGGGCAGCTTGAACTTGTTTGGATGTTAGTCAAGGTTCTTTATCCAACATCCGCACAATCTTGCCTTGAAATCTCTTGTCCATTTTTCTTTTCCGTCCACATCTAGGGAGGTTAGCCACAGTGCCATGGGCTTTAAACTTCTTGATGACACTACGCACGGTAGACACAGGAACATTCAGGTCTTTGGAGATAGACTTGTAGCCTTGAGATTGCTCATGCTTCCTCACAATTTGGTTTCTCAAGTCATCAGACAGTTCTTTGGTCTTCTTTCTTTTCTCCATGCTCAATGTGGTACAAGGACACAGGACAGAGGTTGAGTCAACTTTAATCCATGTGAACTGGCTGCAAGTGTGATTTAGTTATTGCCAACACCTGTTAGGTGCCACAGGTAAGTTACAGGTGCTGTTAATTACACTAATTAGAGAAGCATCACATGATTTTTTGAACAGTGCCAATACTTTTGTCCACCCCCTTTTTTATGTTTGGTGTGGAATTATATCCAATTTGGCTTTAGGACAAATCTTTTTGTGTTTTTTCATTTAAGACAAATTAAATGAAGATAATAATACCAAAGAATTTGTGTTTGCAATCATTTTCAGGAAGAAACTGAGTATTATCTGACAGAATTGCAGGGGTGTCAATACTTTTGGCCATGACTGCATATATATATTCATCCTTTACATTTTAAAAATTACAAAAGTGCAAAAGTTTGGGCACCCTTTGAGATGTGTGAGCTCAGATAACATTGACCAATGTTTCAGACCTTAATTAGCCTGTTAGGGTTGTGGCTTACCCTCCTTGTGGAGTGTGCCAGTGATTGCCTTCTCGACATCTGTCACGTCAGCAGTCATCCCCATGATTGTGGAACCTACTGAAACAGACTGAGGGACCTTTAAACACTTAGGTAGCCTTTGCAGGTGTTTTTTGTTAATTATTCTAATTTACTGAGATAATGACTTTTGGGTTTTCATTGGCTGTAAGCCATAATCATCAACATTAACAGAAATAAACACTTGAAATAGATCACTCTGTTTGTCATGACTCTATATAATATATGAGTTTCTCTTTTTGTATGGAAGAACTGAAATAAATTCACTTTTTGATGATATTCTAATTTAGTGAGAAGCACCTGTATCTCTCTATTCTGACAGTTCAGGCTGTGAATTTACTGTCCTCTGCTGATGAAATTTCGGGTTTCTTTTTAGATGGCATATGTATGGTCCAGGTGCAGTTTGATTTTTTTCTCGCACCCGTAGACTTGCATTGGTGAGTCTCGTCCGGATATAACGCCGTCAATCGCAACATGCTGAGAGTTTTTCCTCACTCCCCTTCCAGCTGAGGGAAGACTCGCACATCAACACTGACTCATTTAATAACTTTGGTCAGAGTACATTGTGAAGTTTACTAGTGTGATCGAGCCCTTATGACGCCCTCAGGCACCAAGACCCCCTGTAACTGCGTCATCGGCAGATCTAAAGCTTCACCGCTGTAGATGCCAAAGCAAGAAACAGACTGAGGCACACAGTAAGTGTACACAGGAGGATGGATACTGGTCCATACGAGTCTACAAGAGGAGGATGTTAATCTTTAAACCTTTCTCACCAGAGAGACAGTAAAGCAAAAAAACACAAAACAGATTTTACCCCCAAACCTACTGCATTCTTGAGTTTATATTGTCCTTTATCTAACTCCCCTCTATGGAGAATTTGTAATTATCCCCATTGGATCCATCCCCAGTGGAGTCAACAATCCAATTTCCTAAACCAATTAACCTAGCAGTATGTTTCTGGACTCTTAGCAAGAACCGAAGTGCTGGAGGTAATCCATCTGACCATTGGAGGACGAAGTAACTGTGCAGATGGTTCATGAACCGAAGGAAGCTAAACTGCAAGGCGGCAACGACAACGACTTGTCTACTTTCAGTTAAAGCTGAATTCACCAACTCTCAATTTCATATATCTAAGAAAAATATGTGATAAATAGTGATGAGTGAACGTGCTGGGATAATGTGTTATCTGTGCATGGTCGGGTGCAAACCGAGTGTCTTTAGCGTTCTCAAAAAATATGTTCGAGTCCCCGCGGGTGCATGTCTTGCAGGTATTTGACAATTCCTGCATGTGTTTCAGCTGTCGAACAGCCGCGGGGACTCAGACATATTTTTCGAGCACTTGGTTGGCACCCGAGCATGCTCAGATAACACCTTATCAGAACACGCTCGCTCATCACTAGTAATAATACATTTTTAGTCAGCTGGGAAAACCTATTGATTTTTATTAAGAAGGGGTCAATGCACTTTGTGTAGATCCAGAATTAGCTCAACATTGGTTGGAGATTTTCCACTGTGAAGGAGAGAATGGCTAATGAAATCAATTATTAAGCCTTATATAAGTCAGTTCAGATATGGTGTAGCAAGATGGAGTCTATTTCCTGAGCAGCAGCATACTGGAAGGAATTTTTGGAATGTGAAGAAGTCACTGGACATTGGACACTGGACATTGGACTGAATACCATATATGGAAGTGAAGTTGGAAATGAAGTTGGAATGAACCAATCAGAGTGACACTAACTATTCAGAAGTTGTGCGACCCCCATTTCCTGTCTGTAGCCTGGTCTTTGTTCTGAGAATAAAGCAGTTGTGTGCAAGCCTTTGCTGAGAGAGGAAGTGTGTATCTGTCTCTGTGTGACAAGCCAGAGCTGGTATGTCACTCTCCATAAGGAGAAAAGTTGCCCCTTAGACCCCAGTCCAGAGCCTCTCATCTAGCCAAATCAGTTCTCATGCTTCAACAGCCTGAAACACCGTGTCTGCGAATTGAGATACTGATTTGGCTTTTATCCTAAGTCATATTGCACGACTCGTTAAAATGTTGATTGTGACTTGTAGGATCGCTACTTCCAACAGGTGGCGCTATAGAGTTAAGTCCTCTTTTTCTGTGAAGAGGCAATTTGCATATCTGTGTATCCGATACATTCTTTGCCTCTAAGCTAGCGCTCAGCTTATATTGGGTCAGGTACAAGCAATCATATAGATCTCACTTTAAGGGATCACCCTCACACCCTAAGAGAGAAAACTCTTGATCTGAACGGTTTCTTTATTTTGCAGGAAAAAAAAGGTGTTATTGAGATCAGCGCTGTGCGAGACTCCAAGTTACTGAAGATATCTTAGCAAAATTATCCATATAACTCTTTGCATGGGCGGACATATCATTGGTGCAACCTCTGCAGCTACACAGGGGCCCATTACCAACTAATAAAGTGAAAAGGTATAAAGTGAAAGTTTTTATTACACCCATGCGTTTCGGCGCCGGACTGCTGCCTTTTTCAAGGTAGCAAAATCATAGCTGTTCAACGTTCATTTTGTGTATATTATCTGCCCATGTAAATTGGTCTTCACAACGACGTCGCTAGTCCTTTATGTAAATCAAGTCCTTTTAACTAAGTGGGCGTTGTCCTGAACTGTCCTCTATGGGTGGTTTATTTAGGACCACGCCCATTTGGCTAACAAGACTAAGGAAGAGGGAGACCTAAATCAGGCGCTGAAGTAAAAAATTATGAACGCCGCATTCAGGAGAATAGCGGCATTGACTCCAGGGGAAAAATTACATATTTATAGCAAGTGATGGGTCCTATCTCAAACCTGCAGCCCTATCTTGGATCTTACTCATGCATTCAGGCTATTAAAGGTAAACCAAGGCAACATTACCTGTGATTATCCCCGTCCACATATAACTGATTCGTCAGTCTCTGGAATGTTCTTCTTTTTATTGAAACATTTTACAATGTACTAAATTAAATGAAATGAGGTAGGAGGCATGTTTGGAAACAACAGCTCTAGATGAAGGAAGGGGATCAAAGTCATTCTTCAATGTGCAGGGGGGCGGAGGACAGGACATGATGGAGAGATACATTATGGAGGGAGTAGACACATCATTGTTCTGTATTTAATGGGCAATTGACTAGAGTTTGTCAGTCGTGTGTTATAAAATGTGAGCACGGAATAAAATGACAATTGAATTTCTTTATTAAATATCAACCAGTAATATTATGTAAAAGTGACTGCACTATCCTGTCGGAGATATTGGAAAATGCCAGAAAATAGAAAATGAGCTTTAATTCACCAAATAGAAAATTAAGATACACTGCCCTCTAGTGGAGGAGAGATGTCATTTTGTAAAAAAAATATATACATACTAAGGAAACTTCACACTAGACCTTGGAAATCAAGGTCCCAGAGTCTGGAGGAAGAGCGGAGAGGCCACAATCCAAGCTGCTTGAGGTCTAGTGTGAAGTTTCCACCATTAGTGATGGTTTGGGGAGTCATGTCATCTGCTGGTGTAGGTCCACTGTGTTTTATCAAGACCAAAGTTAGCGCAGCCGTCTACCAGGAAATTTTAGAGCACTTCATGCTTCCCTCTGCTGACAAGCTTTATGGAGATGGAATTTTCATTCTCCAGCGGGACTTGGCCCCTGTCCACACTGCCAAAAGTACCAATACCTGGTTTACAAACAACAGTATCACTGTGCTTGATTGGCAGCAAACTCGCCTGACCTTAACCCCATAGAGAATCTATGGGGTATTGTCAAGAAGATTAGAGACATCAGACCCAACAATGCAGACGAGCTGAAGGCTGCTATCAATGCAGCCTGGGCTTCCATAACCCCTCAGCAGTGCCACAGGCTGATCACGCCCATGCCACGCTGCATTGATGCAGTAATCGATGCAAAAGGAGCCCCGACCAAGTATTGAGTGCATTTACTGAACACACATTTCAGTAGGCCATCATTTCGGATTTATAAAATCATTTTTCAACCTGGTGTTATAAAGTATTCTAATTTACTGAGATAATGATGCAGCGCTCCAGAGTCCTGGTCATTGCAGTAGTGACGCTCCGCCACTAAGGGGAGTGATGGTACGTCTGATGGCACTTAAGGAGTTCACCTGACCAGGTATCACAGTCACACATTACACTTCACACTCCGGCCACCAGGGGGAGAAAAGGGTTCTATGTATTAGGCCACTCCTCACACTCTGGTAAAACTGGGGCTGGATAGGAAGTTAGTCAGAAGCTGACTGGGTTCGATCCAGGCAACATCCTGTGGCAGAGGGTGTTGCGGGGGAAGATTCAGGGGGGTCCCTGTCAGGGGTGGGATCCTGGCAGTGACCTAGCGAACAGAACAGAACGTTACGGAGCCGCGCCTGCACTCGAATGCGGCGGCATCTTAAGAAAGGAAACAAAGCGAGATATATTGTGGAGAAGTGAGAAACGAGATCGCAGCAAAGAGGAGATAAAGCCAGTAGGAGTCGTGCCCCGAGATCGGCAACATCCTACTGAGGCGCGTAGCCGGTGGCCGGAACGCCGAGGAAGTATTAGCTCCAAGCATTTACTTCAAACAGAGGCAGGACAGTTAATTATAGGTTGGCTGTCTCACCTAAATCACCTAAGCAGACATAGGGGACAATTGTGGGAGAGGGGCGACGCTAGGGTCCCAGAATAACTCCAGGCCTACCCCGTCATACGGGTGCGCCCTTTCCATATCATCTGGGGGACGGAGAAGAACATCAGAGAGTTGTGAGAAAGAACATCAGAAACAGACACAAGAGTTGTGAGGACTATCCCGTGGTGCTCAGCAGGGAGGTACTACAACACCCAGGCGCTAGTAGGTAGGCACTGATTTCCACCTGCAAAGGGAACTCTGGAGGTGCCTTCGGACCGGCCGGTCTCAGCCAGCCCTGTTAGCAGTGCTCTGGATTGCGGATCCCGAAGCCTTCAGTAAAGAGGTAAAGAGACTGCAACCGTGTCCTCGTTATTCATCGCCACCTACACCACGCACCACCATCACATCTTTTATTGGACGCCCATTAGCAGGGTCATGGACCGGGTCTAGCCACCGTGACAACCCCAGAACCGAGACTGAGAGGCCCGGTACCGAGTACCCTGCGGCCCTGCGTCTGGGGGCGCTCCAATGACTTTTGGGTTTTCATTGGCTGTAAGCCATAATCATCAACATTAACAGAAATAAACACTTGAAATAGATCACTCTGTTTGTAATGACTCTATATAATATATGAGATTCACTTTTTGTATTAAAGAACTGAAATAAACGAACTTTTTGACGATATTCTAATTTTGTGAGAAGCACTTGTAATATTACTAGTAAAAAAATGTTTCACTGCCTTGTCTGAGATTTGCTGCCGCCAGTCCGAACTTGCTGTGCCATTATAGCCTTAGGGCATTTAGACATGGGGCTGACAGTGGCAGTGGACGTGCTAGAAATTGTAGCTTCCCCACAGCAAGAGGAGCAAAGTTAGAGGGTTTTGGTAAAAAGAGACTGATTTTTCTCTTCATAATGCCACATTTGCAGACCAGTCCTATGGAGGATCAGCTGTGAACTGTTTTCTGCATTGTTTATATACATATGATAGTTATAATTACATCACCTGCTAATAAAGCATAGTATCTATATATATAATTGTCTAAGGGTCACGTCTGTCTTTCTGTCTGTCTTCCTGTCTGTCTGTCACGGATATTCATTTGTCACGGCCTCTGTCTGTCATGGAAATCCAAGTCGCTGATTGGTCGTGGCAAAACGCCCACGACCATTGCCACGACCACTCAGCGACTGGCACAGTCCGGCGGCAAAATGGCCGCTCTTTCCTCCCCGCAGTCAGTGCCCGCTCCATACTCCCCTCCAGTCAGCGCTCACACAGGGTTAATGCCAGCGTTACCGGAGCGTGGTGTAACGCACTCCGGTAACGCAGCTATTAACCCTGTGTGACCAACTTTTTACTATTGATGCTGCGTATGCAGCATCAATAGTAAAAAGATCTAATGTTACAAATGATAATAATAAAAAAAAAAGTTATTCTCACCCTCCGACGTCGCCCGCTGTCCTCAGAAGTGCAAGCGGCAGGTTCCAGTGCCAAGGATGCTATGCGAGAAGGACCTGCCATGACGTCATGGTCATGTGACCGCGACGTCATCACAGGTCCTGCGCTCATACCAACCCTGGGACCGGAAGCTGCCGCGTGCACCGTACACAGGCGCCAGGACTTCAAGGGGCCTTCGGAAGCTGAGTATATGTTTATTTTTTATTTTACGTCACTGGGCAACATACTACGTGGCTGGGCAATATCCTACGTGGCTGGGAAATATACTATGTGGCTGGGCAATATACTACGCCACTGAGCAATATACTGCGTTACTGGGCAATATACTACGTGGCTGGGCAATATACTACGTGACTTGGCAATATACTACGTGACTGGGTAATATACTACATGACTGGGCAATATACTACGTGGGCTGTGCAATATACTACGTGGCTGAGCAATATACTATGTGGCTGGGCAATATACTACGTGGCTGGGCAATATACTACGTCACTGGGCAATATACTACGTTATTGGGCAATATACTACGTGGCTGGGCAATATACTACGTTACTGGGCAATATACTACGTGGCTGGGCAATATACTACGTCACTGGGCAA
Organism: Ranitomeya variabilis; assembly: GCF_051348905.1. Classification (NCBI taxonomy): domain Eukaryota; kingdom Metazoa; phylum Chordata; class Amphibia; order Anura; family Dendrobatidae; genus Ranitomeya; species Ranitomeya variabilis. The sequence continues at coordinate 205,345,655 of NC_135238.1, read as the reverse complement.
TATGCTACGTGGCTGGGCAATATACTACATGGCTGGGCAATATACTACGTGACTGGGCAATATACTGCTTGGCTGGGTAATATACTACATCACTGGGCAATATGCCACGTGGCTGGGCAATATACTACATGGCTGGGCAATATACTACGTTACTGGGCAATATACTACGTGGCTGGGCAATATACTACGTCACTGGGCAATATGCTACGTGGCTGGGCAATATACTGCATGGCTGGGCAATATACTACGTGACTGGGCAATATACTACGTGGCTGGGCAATATACTACGTGGCTAGGCAATATACTACGTGGCTGGGCAATTGTTGTGAATTAGACTTTTTTGGCTCCCTCTTGTGGTCACTAGTGATATGACTCTGGGATTGTCTTTCCCTAGTTTGGCACCCACCTGGGTCGTTAGTCCAGGGGTGTTGCTATATAAACTTCCTGAATTCTCAGTCTGGTGCCTGGCATCATTGTAATCAGTTCCTTTCTGTTTGCTCCTGTCTGCTGGTCGTGGTTCTTGCAAAATTAAGCTAAGTCCTGCTTCCTTGTTTTTTGGTTATTTGCATTGCTCTTATTTATTTGTCCAGCTTGTACTAAATGTGATTCCTGATTTTGCTGGAAGCTCTAGGGGGCTGGTATCCTCCCCCCGGGCCGTTAGACGGTTCGGGGGTTCTTGTATATCCAGCGTGGAAATTTTGATAGGGTTTTTGCTGACCGTATAAGTCATCTTACTATATTCTGCTATTAGTCAGTGGGCCTCTCTTTGCTAAATATCTAGTTCATTCTTACGTTTGTCTTTTCTTCTTACCTCACCGTTATTATTTGTTGGGGGCTTGTATCCAACTTTTGGGGTCTTTTCTCTGGAGGCAAGAAAGGTCTATCTTTTCCCTTCTAGGGTTAGTTAGTTCTCCGGCTGGCGCGAGACGTCTAGAACCAACGTAGGCACGTTCCCCGGCTGCTGCTATTTGTGGTGCTAGGATTAGTTATACGGTCAGCCCAGTTACCACTGTCCTATGAGCTGGTTTTTTGTGTTTGCAGACTTGGTAATTACTTCTGAGACCCTCTGCCATTGGGGTCATAACAGGCAATATACTACGTGGCTGGGCAATATACTATGTCACTGGGCAATATGCATACGTGGCTGGGCAATATACTACATGGCTGGGCAATATACTACATGGCTGGGCAATATACTACGTGACTGGGCAATATACTACGTGGCTGGGCAATATACTACGTGGCTGGGCAATATACTACGTGACTGGGCAATATACTACGTGGCTAGGCAATATACTACGTGGCTGGGCAATATACTATGTGGCTGGGCAATATACTATGTCACTGGGCAATATGCTACGTGGCTGGGCAATATACTACGTGGCTGGGCAATATACTACGTGGCTGGGCAATATACTACATGGCTGGGCAATATACTACGTGGACATGCATATTCTAGAATACCCGATGCGTTAGAATCGGGCCACCATCTAGTACATTATAACGGGCGAGGACGGGGTAACAGAAGAGATCTTCCTATTAGGGCAAATAATTGTAAATGTTTCCGAATTTCACTTGTGTCGGCCAAATGCATCTAGAGCTTATTTATTAAAGCAGCAACGTCAAGTGTGCTGATATCGCCCCGTGCTCCGTTATTGTAGGGCCCATTCATCACGGTGTCTTACATTACTGTGTGATTGATGAAGCGGTCCTCCAGCACACCCCGCCATGATGTGATATTATCTCCTATGTGATAATATCGGCCGTATGATAAATAAACTCCATCAAGTGTGCGGCGTTTGAGTGACAGGTTAGAGCAGCGGGATTTTAATGAATCTTGTATAGGATTTATAACTGATGAGCTTGTGATAAGTGTGTATGCGATGTGTGGAGCATCATATCATTCTCCGCAAATTGGCTACCTCATGTATTTATTTGAAAGGGTCTGTCCAACCGAATCTTGTATTGTTTCAGTGCACTCTAAGAAAAAATAAAGCAACTTTATATCTAGACTTGATTTAAAATATCCTACAGTTTTGTGTCCACAGACAGGGCCGGCGTCAGCACCTGGCGCACCCGGGCAAGTGCCGGGGCCCTGGCAAGACGGGGGGGCTCTTTCACGGTACGGTACACTGAGGCTGTGTTATATACTACGTGGCTACTTTAATACTTTCTAATGTTTAGTTTAAAAAAAATTCCATTAAAAAATTGTCATATTCAATGTATGCTGTTTGTTCCTTGCAGCAAGTTCAGCTAACAATAAAATGCCTACTAGTAACTGAGGAAGAGGGAGTAGGTCACAAAAATTGGCATATAAGGGGTTGACTTATATAAAGCCCCTCTGCTGTATGGTAGTGTAGAATTTACAATAGCTGTCACTCATGTAAGAAGTAAAATCTGGCATTGTACTATACCTATATTTCTCTGCTGTATCTGTGCATCATGAATCGTGGTATGTGTTAAAAGGGGGGGCCCACTGAGACTCTTTCACACGGGGCCCTCAAAAAGTGCCGAAAAAATGTGGTTTTGGTTTATTTCAGAGGCATCATAATCACTGAGTGAGTGACATATTTTTTTCATAGAGGTATTGTCAAATTTGGAAGCTATCCCCTTTCTGTGGGAAAGGTTATACCTTCACAATCGCTGGGGTCTCACCTCTATAACCCCGAGAACTGGGGCTCTGAAGAGCTCTGTGTTAATGGAATGGTTTTCGATCATGTGCCCTGCTACTCCAATAATTCATATGGGAGTGCCGAAGATCAGCTGAGCGCAGCTCGCGGCCATCTCTGACGATCCCATTAAGAATGAATGTAGTGTTTATGATCGATCATCACTCCATTGTCACAGGACTCTTCATACCTCCGGTCTTGGGATCAGTGATGTCCCTGTGATCGGACCCCCAGCAATCTGGACGTTATACTTTATCCCATGGATGGAGGATGAAGATTCCATTAAGAATGAATGTAGTGTTCATGATTGATCATCACTCCATTTTCACAGGGCTTTTCATACCTCCGGTCTTGGGATCGGTTGGATGCCAGAGATCGGACCCCCCGCAATCTGGACGTTATACTTTATTACATTTTTTGGTAGAGCATTGAACAGCAAGGTGGATTGTTGCTGAGGGGAAAAAGAAAAAAAAATAAATAAAAAAATAAAAATCTTTAAATCTTCAGCTTAGCGAGTGTGAGCGAGCTGAGTGTGACCTGAGCGTAAGTGTGAACGGCGGTAAGTGTGACTTGTGATTCAGTGACTTTGGATTCAGGGAGTTTCCAAGGGAGGAATTGCTGTCTGAATTTTATTAATACTTTTATTTATTTTTATTTAACGTTTCTGTGTGGTGCAATCCCCATTAGGAAATGTGCTCCACTATTGTTAATGCCATCCAGTGCACATCTTGCCACATGTATGCAATCCTTGATCAGCCGGTCGAGGGTGCATACTGCTGTGCGAGATGTGAGCACGTTGAGCATTTGGAAGCCCAGATTCTGGATCTAAATGTTCAGCTGGCAACACTGAGATCCATAGACAATATGGAGAGGAGTCTTCTGCTCACTGAGCAGACGCTCAATGGGATAGATGAGATGGGGATGGTAGGATGGAGCTGCAGGACAGTGAAGTAGCAAGCTGGGTGACATTCAGAAAGCGGGGTAGAGGGAAGAGTGCCAGGGAGGCTAGTCCTGATCTGGCACACCCCAATAAGTTTGCTAAGTTGGCAGATGAGGGGGGTGCCAGTACAGGCATGTCCTCTGAAAGCCGGAGGAGTGACTGCTACAGTAAGGAGGGAAATAGGAGAGCAGTACAGGCCAGACAGGTGCTGGTAGTGGGGGACTCAATTATTAGGGGAACAGATAGGGCAATCTGTCACAAAGACAGGGATCGTCAGACGGTGTGCTGCCTACCTGGCGCTCAAGTCCGACACATCAGGTGGACAGATTACTGGGAGGGGCTGGTGAGGACCCAGCGGTCATGGTGCACATTGGCACAAATGACAAAGTTAGAGGTAGGTGGAAGGTCCTTAAAGATGATTTCAGGGAATTAGGCTGCAAGCTGAAAGCAAGGACCTCCAACGTGGTATTTTCCGAAATACTGCCTGTACCACGTGCCACGCCAGAGAGGCAACGGGAGATTAGGGAGGTTAATAAGTGGCTCAAGAATTGGTGTAGGAAGGAGGGGTTTGGGTTCCTGCAGAACTGGGCCAACTTCTCAGTTGGCTACAGGCTCTACGCTAGGGACAGGCTGCACCTCAATGGGGAAGGTGCAGCTGTGCTGGGGGAGAAAATGGCTAGAAGGTTGGAGGAGTGTTTAAACTAGGGATTGGGGGGGAGGGTATTCAATTTATAGGAGGGGAAGATAGGGCAGATAGAGAACTGGGCAAAAATAAGGAAGTTGGGGGTGGCGGTGACATGGGGGGTGGGGTTAGAACAGTTAATAATTTAAGAAAGAATAGAGGTACAGAGAGGAACATCAAGTGCATGTATACTAATGCCAGAAGCCTCGCCAACAAAATGGACGAATTAGAATTAATGTTGTTGGAGCATAATTATGACATGGTGGGGATATCTGAAACATGGCTGGATGAGAGCCATGACTGGGCTGTTAACTTGCAGGGCTATAGCCTGTTCAGAAATAACCGTACAGATAAGCGAGGGGGAGGAGTGTGTCTATATGTAAAATCGTCCTTAAAACCCATCCGGCGTGATAATATAGGTGAACTTAATGAAAATGTGGAGTCCCTATGGGTGGAGATAAGGGGAGGGGGAAAAAATAATAAATTACTGATAGGGGTTTGTTATAAATCTCCAAAAATAATGGAAGCAATGGAGAATATCCTCGTAAAGCAAATAGATGAAGCTGCGACTCAAGGAGAAGTCATTATTATGGGGGACTTCAACTACCCTGAAATAGATTGGGGAACAGAAACCTGCAGTTCCAGCAAAGGTAATCGGTTTTTGACAACTATGAGAGACAATTACCTTTCACAGCTGGTTCAGGACCCAACAAGGAGGGGGGCACTGCTAGACCTAATATTAACCAACAGGCCAGACCGCATATCAAATATAAGGGTTGGGGGTCACTTGGGGAATAGTGATCACAAAATAATAAGTTTTCATGTAACCTTTAATAAGATGGGTAGTAGGGGGGTGACAAGGACACTAAACTTCAGGAGGGCAAATTTCCAACGGATGAGAGAGGATCTTGGTGCAATTAACTGGGACGATATCCTGAGACACAAAAATACACAAAGAAAATGGGAGACGTTTATTAGCATCCTGGATAGGACCTGTGCACAGTATATACCGTATGGGAATAAACATACTAGAAATAGGAGGAAACCAATATGGCTAAATAGAGCTGTAAGGGGCGCAATAAGGGACAAAAAGAAAGCATTTAGAGAATTAAAGGAAGTAGGTAGTGAGGAGGCATTAAATAAATACAGAAAATTAAATAAATTCTGTAAAAAGCAAAGATTGAGACAGAGAGACTCATTGCCAGAGAGAGTAAAAATAATCCCAAAATATTCTTTAACTACATAAATAGTAAGAAACTAAAAAATGATAGTGTTGGCCCCCTTAAAAATAGTCTAAGGGAAATGGTGGATGAGGATGAGGAAAAAATCAATCTGCTAAATGACTTTTTTTCATCAGTATTTACACAAGAAAATCCCATGGCATACGATATGATCAGTGATAACAAAAATTCCCCATTAAGTGTCACCTGCTTAACCCAGCAGGAAGTACGGCGGCATCTAAAAATCACTAAAATTGACAAATCTCCGGGCCCGGATGGGATACACCCCCGAGTACTGCAGGAATTAAGTACAGTCATTGATAGACCATTATTTTTAATCTTTAAAGAGTCCATAATAACAGGGTCTGTACCACAGGACTGGCGTATAGCAAATGTGGTGCCAATATTCAAAAAGGGGACAAAAACTGAACTCGGAAATTATAGGCCAGTAAGTTTAACCTCTACTGTGGGTAAAATCCTGGAGGGCATTCTAAGGGATGCTATACTGGAGTATCTGAAGAGGAATAACCTCATGACCCAGTATCAGCACGGGTTTACTAGGGACCGTTCATGTCAGACTAATTTGATCAGCTTCTATGAAGAGGTAAGTTCCGGACTGGACCAAGGGAGCCCAGTGGACGTAGTGTATATGGACTTTTCAAAAGCTTTTGATACGGTGCCACACAAAAGGTTGATACATAAAATGAGAATAATGGGGATAGGGGAAAATATGTGTAAGTGGGTTGAGAGCTGGCTCAGGGATAGGAAACAAAGGGTGGTTATTAATGGAGCACACTCGGACTGGGTCGCGGTTAGCAGTGGGGTACCACAGGGGTCAGTATTGGACCCTCTTCTTTTTAAAATATTTATTAATGACCTTGTAGGGGGCATTCAGAGTAGAAATTCAATATTTGCAGATGACACTAAACTCTGCAGGGTAATCAATACAGGGGAAGACAAATTTATATTACAGGATGATTTATGTAAACTAGAAGCTTGGGCTGATAAATGGCAAATGAGCTTTAATGGGAATAAATGTAAGGTCATGCACTTGGGTAGAAGTAATAAGATGTATAACTAACATAGTAACATAGTAACATAGTAACATAGTTAGTAAGGCCGAAAAAAGACATTTGTCCATCCAGTTCAGCCTATATTCCTATATTCCATCATAATAAATCCCCAGATCTACATCCTTCTACAGAACCTAATAATTGTATGATACAATATTGTTCTGCTCCAGGAAGACATCCAGGCCTCTCTTGAACCCCTCGACTGAGTTCGCCATCACCACCTCCTCAGGCAAGCAATTCCAGATTCTCACTGCCCTAACAGTGAAGAATCCTCTTCTATGTTGGTGGAAAAACCTTCTCTCCTCCAGACGCAAAGAATGCCCCCTTGTGCCCGTCACCTTCCTTGGTATAAACAGATCCTCAGCGAGATATTTGTATTGTCCCCTTATATACTTATACATGGTTATTAGATCGCCCCTCAGTCGTCTTTTTTCTAGACTAAATAATCCTAATTTCGCTAATCTATCTGGGTATTGTAGTTCTCCCATCCCCTTTATTAACTTTGTTGCCCTCCTTTGTACTCTCTCTAGTTCCATTATATCCTTCCTGAGCACCGGTGCCCAAAACTGGACACAGTACTCCATGTGCGGTCTAACTAGGGATTTGTACAGAGGCAGTATAATGCTCTCATCATGTGTATCCAGACCTCTTTTAATGCACCCCATGATCCTGTTTGCCTTGGCAGCTGCTGCCTGGCACTGGCTGCTCCAGGTAAGTTTATCATTAACTAGGATCCCCAAGTCCTTCTCCCTGTCAGATTTACCCAGTGGTTTCCCGTTCAGTGTGTAATGGTGATATTGATTCCTTCTTCCCATGTGTATAACCTTACATTTATCATTGTTAAACCTCATCTGCCACCTTTCAGCCCAAGTTTCCAACTTATCCAGATCCATCTGTAGCAGAATACTATCTTCTCTTGTATTAACTGCTTTACATAGTTTTGTATCATCTGCAAATATCAATATTTTACTGAGTAAACCTTCTACCAGATCATTAATGAATATGTTGAAGAGAACAGGTCCCAATACCGACCCCTGCGGTACCCCACTGGTCACAGCGACCCAGTTAGAGACTATACCATTTATAACCACCCTCTGCTTTCTATCACTAAGCCAGTTACTAACCCATTTGCACACATTTTCCCCCAGACCAAGCATTCTATGTGCTTAATTCTAAAACTCTGGGCAAAACCGTCAATGAAAAAGACCTGGGTGTATGGGTGGATGACAAACTCATATTCAGTGGCCAGTGTCAGGCAGCTGCTACAAAGGCAAATAAAATAATGGGATGTATTAAAAGAGGCAGTCACAGGGCTCTTCATACCTCCGGTCTTGGGATCAGTGGGATACCAGAGATCGGACCCCCCACAATCTGGACGTTATACTTTATCCTGTGTATGGAGGATGAAGATTCCATTAAGAATGAATGTAGTGTTTATGATCGATCATTACTCCATTGTCACAGGGCTCTTCATACCTCCGGTCTTGGGATCGGTGGAAACCCTATGATCGGACCCCCGGCCATCAGGCAGTTATACCTTATCCCATGGATGGAGGACAACTCCCAAACTTGAGAATACGCCTGTAGTCTGATACGTCTCTCTTCCATATTTCCATATAAACTTTGCAGACAAGTAGAGCTTTTACTGAGCTAGTTAATCTTTATTAAAATCTTGTAACTATCTCCTTTCCAGAGCACGTAGCATGGAGGCAAGGGTGTAACTATAATAGGAGCAGGGGTTGCAATTGAACCCAGGCCTTGGAGCCTAGGGTGTCCCAAATGGTCTTTTTGTCCCTTATAAACTGATTATTACTATTAAAGAATTGCAATAGTTGGAGTCATATTGGGGATTTTGCATTGGCGCCACTGCTTGGAGGGAACAAACTCTCCTATCAGAATATCAAAACAAGCTCACTGATGGATTCTCAGTTAACTCATTCTGCAGTGATTGTATTATGCAGCCATCCAAACACACACATCTGCATTGGAGATGTACCATATATTTAGTCAAGTACGTACCGTAGCTTAATTTTGTATCTACGCTGGGGCGATAAAAAAGGCAGTTGCGAGGGTTGTTCAATTCTTGACAATTCTGATTAGCTGCACGCTGTCTACATAATGGAGGTACTGCTGCAACTGCAGTGTGGCTCCATTGAAGTGAATGGAATAACAAGGCATTTTCCATCACTATCACTAATATATACAGCTCTGGCAAAAATTAAGAGACCACTGCTAAGTGTTCAGTTTGTGTGATTTTTCTCTTTATAGGTATATTTTAGAGTAAAATCTAAATTGATCTTTTATTCTATAAACTTCTGACAGCATGTCTCTGAATTTCCAAGCAATACATGTTGTAATTTTGTCCGAAAAGGAGAAATGGTCAAAATTAAAAAAAAACAAACACACAAACAAACAGTGCTTTCAGACCTCAAATAATGCAAAGAAAACAAGTTCATAATCATTTAGAAACAACAATACTAATGTTTTAACTCAGGAAGAGCTCAGAAATCAGTATTTTGTGGAATATCCATGATTTTTAATCACAGCTTTCAGGCGTCTTGGCATGCTTTCCACCAGTCTTTCACACTGCTTCTGGCACAAAAGTATAAGCAGTTCTTTGTTTGATGGCTTGTGAGTCACTATCCATCATCCTCTTGATTACATTCCAGAGGTTTTCAGTAGGGTTCAGGTCTGGAGATTGAGCTGCCCATGACAGGGTTTTGATGTGGTGGTCTCGTAATTTTTGCCAGAGTTGTAGATGGCATGCAAGTGAACCGAGCACATGAGCGTGCAGTGCTCACCGTGTGGTGCACCTCCATCAGATCCCCACCGATCGAATATTGATGACCTTTCCTAAGGACAGACCACCGATATTCTCAATGGGAAAGACTTTGGCACAGTGGTTTCCATGTTGCGCTATTGTCCACGCAAGGTGGAGTCTGCAATGGGTTAGGCTAAACTAAATCCTGTAATAATGAAGCCTAACACTAGATCAGATGACAGCAGCATATCTCATGGTGGGAGATCATTGTCTTCTGAGGCTTTGTTACAACTGCGACCGCAGGTGCAGCCTAGCCGACGCCTCCACGTCACCAGACTATGACGACATGGGGTGAGCGTCCCAAGTGGGAACGAAATGTGGACCCACTGGACCACATAGAGTATCCTGGACCTACCCAGACTAGGGAAGGGCAGCGAGCAGGGTCGGTGGCAGCTGAGCATGTGGTCAAGTTGGTGATATGCAGAACTAGATTACACTGCACGGCTTCAGGTATGAAGAAACAAAGTTTACTTAAATGAAAACACAGTACATAAACAAAACTTAATGATGCCAGGATCCCGATTCTGCACATCAAGTAAGGGTACACGGGATAACAGGCTCAGGATAACTGACGAAGGCAAGAGGACATCACGGGTTGATGCAGTCCAGGGTTATAGGCACGGGCATACTAGGACGGCCTCTCTCAGGCCTCAGGCGCAGCACAAGCTCAGCAGGAGAACATCAGACACCGACCTCGGAGAGACTTCAGACGATGGCAGGGGTCATCACGGGTTCATCTGGCACAGGCATACTAGGACGGCATCTCTCTCAGGCGTAGCACAGGCTCAGCAGGAGAACATCAGACACCGACCCAGGATAGACGTCATCACAGGGTGGATCCCGGGGAACCGACGGAACAACGGGTCAGAGGCAGGACATCAGGACACAGCCTGGACATCAGGTCATCGGACACAGGCTGGACATCTGGACACAGGCTGGACCTCAGGACATCGGGTCATCAGACACAGGCTGGACATCTGGACACAGGCTGGACATCTGGACACAGACTGCACCTCAGAACACAGGATAGACATCTGGGACACTGGCGTGGCAGCCCAGGTCATTCTCTACATCAGGACATCAGGGACACCGGATAGTAGTGATGTGTCGTTCGCGAACGAGCCGACACAAAGAGCCGGCTCCCTGCTGTGAAAGATGGGAGCCGGCACACCAGTGAGAGCCACTAAAATTCCTGAATGGCTCTCACTGGGCGTAAAATCCCGAGCTTCGGCATGTGTAACTCCACCCACCTGAGCAAAACCCCGCCCACTCTTCAATTTAATTGGCTCTAAAGAAGTGGGCGGAGTTTCTGCGGTAGGTGGGCGGAGTTTCGGACCCTGAATAGATATTCAATAGGGATCCTTTTAGGATCCAAAAAGAGCCGGTTCATGAGCCGAAAGAGCCGGCTCTTTTTGGTGAGCGGAGCCATGAGAGCCGGATCACCAAAAAGAGCCGGACTGCCCATCACTACCGGATAGGCATCTGGGACACTGGCGTGGCAGCCCAGATTATCGGTTACATCAGGACATCTGGGACACTGGTGTGGCAGTCCAGGTCATCGGCTGGGACACGGATGGCACAGGACCAGGCAGCAGTGGTCATCAGGATCCTAGCTACGGCCGTCAGGCTCCAGGCATCGGACCTAGGAAGGAACTCGAGCGGGATGCTGCAAACACTGCTGGACTGGACCTGGGCCGGACAGAGTTAGCACTGCATAGCAGGCTGAGCACAGCATAGTAAAAGCTCGGCAAGAACACTTTAAAAGATGAGCCCAGGAAGTTCAGTCACTGGGTATGGGGTGTCAGACACAAAAGGACTTCAGGAACACAATACAGAGGACACAGTTCAGACAGGGTCAGGTACTGGATATGCAGCCTCCAGGATAGGCGGATCTGGATACTCTGCCCCCAGAACAGGCAGAAAAATGAGACACAAATGGATCTGGGTACTCTGCTCCCAGAGCAGGTGGAAAAAACGAGACACAAACGGATCTGGGTACTCTGCCCCCAGAGCAGGCGGAAAAACAAGATACTAACGGATCTGGGTACTCTGCCCCCAGAACAGGGGGAAAAACAGGTTTCAGCTCTCCCAGAACAGACTGCAGACAGAACGGGAGCTAGATCCCTCACACACAAGGCAAGACTCAGAAACGCAACGCAATGCTCTGGCCATGCCGAACAGGAAAGAGATAGTTTATATAGGAGCTGCCCCTCAGTGATAGGCTGAGGAAGCAACACAGGTGCACACACAAACCCTAATAAAAGCAGGGAAAGTGTGGCCGCGCACACCCTAAGCACAAACAGAAACCATTACAGCACAGTCAGCACAGGAACTGTGGCTTAGGGCACCTGGCAGGGACTGCAAGCCTGAACACACGTGGAAGTCATGCACCAGCTGCAGAGTTCCTCACAAACCACGGATAGCTTTCACAGCGGCAGCCAGGGACCACACATGCGGGTGGTCATGCAGCAGAGCAAAGACATCACAACACATGTGCAGCTACGCAGCGGGGCAGGGAACTGAGCAGCGTCCACACAGGTAACAGACAACAGTATCCCTGCACATTAGGAGGAGAGGAGCAAGGGTTAAAGCAGAGACATGCAGAGTAAGCCGAAGAAACAAGGTATAAACCCACCGGCATTACAGACTTATTTTTGGCCTGGATTTTTCTGGAATGCTGCTTCAACCTAGAAAATGTCAGCTTTAAGACAGATGCATTTAAACACGTCCAAAACTGAATATTTGGCTTCAGGGTCCTGTTCTGGCGACGTCACAAAAATGCTCGTGCCCATTGATTCACTGAAAAGTGCAGAACTTTTGTAAAACTGGCTCTACAACTTTGTTTCCTTTGCACCCTTTGATGAAAGAAGCCGGATCTAAGCTCACGTCTTGGTAAGTAATTGTAACCCTTCAGTTTAGTCCCTGGAAAATCAGCTCCATCACTGGACAGAAAAGGGCCCCTGTTGAAAAGCAATATATGGGCATTTACAGTCCAAGAGGTCCTAAAAGTGCAAAATTGGGCCCCTTACCTCTTGGGCCCTTGGGTGGCCACATAGATTGCACCAATGATTTGTGAACTCCATCTTGAAGCCACTTTAAGGATTATATAATCTAAATACCTCTACGGCAAGTCCCATATGTAGTATGAGATTAGACATTGCTGACTTTAATCTGCAGATTCTGGATTTTTGAGCCAAAGCTGACAGTCACTTGCAAAAACTGCTTTAATCTTCAGCTTCCACAGCCCATATATATGTGTTATAGCTGTAACCCATTGATAGTGCGGGGCTCACTTTGCCCAGTGCCATCCGGATGTGTTATTTTTGCTTTGCTTTAGGCAAGACTTCATAACCAGTTTTGTTATTATGGGCTGTGAACATGTATTTTTATATATATATATATATATATATATATATATATATATATATATATATATATATATATATATATATATATATATATATATATATATATATATATATATATATATATATCGTACAGACCAAAAGTTTGGACACACCTTCTCATTTAAAGATTTTTCTGTATTTTCATGACTATGAAAATTGTATATTCACACTGAAGGCATCAAAACTATGAATTAACACATGTGGAATTATATACTTAACAAAAAAGTGTGAAACAACTGAAAATATGTCTTATATTCTAGGTTCTTCGAAGTAGTCACCTTTTGCTTTGATGACTGCTTTGCACACTCTTGGCATTCTCTTCGTGAGCTTCAAGAGGTAGTCACCGGAAATGGTCTTCCAACAATCTTGAAGGAGTTCCCAGAGTAGATTATTTTATTTGTAGCCACTAGGGATGAGCGATCACTAAAATGCTCGGGTGCTTGTTGCTCGGGTCGAGCAAATTGGAATACTCCGGTCCTCCACCTGAGCAACGAGCCCAATGTAAGTCTATGGGAAACCCGAGTATTTTTACCACCATACCCCCGGGGGTCCTTTTAAGGTCTGAAAATGATGGAAACACTGCTCAAGTGACACGGGGAGATCATGGGGATCGCCTTTGGAAGCATTTCTGACTCTTAGGTCACAGCTGTAAGCAATGTTGTCAGAGTTTCACGCTATTTTTACAGGTGCACCAAAAAACATACAAAAATGAAACCAAAATGGATTTTGCTGGGAAATATGTTAAGGTACATCCTTTCCAGGGTAAAGACTTGTATATAAGGCAAAATAATTAACCCCAGACCCAAATGATCCTCCACCACTTGGGCTATGTTCACATGCAGCGTTTTTGATGCGTTTTTCAACTTTAACATTGCTTTCAACCAATACAAATGCATTCACTGGGAAATGTCATTGTAACGTTTAACAGCTCTAGCTGGGCATGTGGTGTGTGACACATAAGCAGACTAGTGATGAGTGAATATACTCGTTACTCGAGATTTCTCGAGCACGCTCGGGTGACCTCCGAGTACTTTTTGGTGCTCGGAGATTTAGTTTTCATCGCCGCAGCTAAATGATTTACATCTGTTAGCCAGCATAAGTACATGTGGGGGTTGCCTGGTTGCTAGGGAATCTCCACATGTAATCAAGCTGGCTAACAGATGTAAATCATTCAGCTGAGGTGAGGAAAACTAAATTTCCGAGCACTAAAAAACACTCGGAGGTCACCCCAGCGTGCTCGGGAAATCTCGAGTAACGAGTATATTCGCGCATCACTAAAGCAGACCCATCTTGTTTCATTTCTGAAGGAGGGACTCTTAAAATCACAAAGCCTATTTTTAGAAGGGCATCAGGTGGCATTAATATTCTTAAAGGGCCAGTATTAAGCAGTGGGTCTCCTAAGCTGTTATTGCCTATGCAGTGAGTGGCTGGGGTGCCAAGAATTACAACGCACCACAATGCCCCTTTCACGAGAGGTACAGGAGGGCTTCCTGAAAAAATGTTGCATTGAATGCAAGGCTTGGCCTGCTATCAAGTCATATGCACCCCAATAAGCCTTTGAACCCAGGTACTTGATAGCCACAGGAAAACCCACTTCACAGTCTTCAGTTGGTCCTGCCATACAGTTTCCTTATGCATTGAATGCAAGGGCCGCCTTGACCCAAATTTGCTTGCACCCCAATCCCTCTTGGAAGAAACATGGAGGAGGGCCTCCTAAACAAAACTGCCCCATTACCAAGGAGTGTGTCTGGCTGACAAACATTTCCCCATAGGGGTTACAGTTTTAAAAAATATTTATAGGTATCATAGACACCCTTGCCCAAAAATTGAATGGCTGTAGCAGCATACAACATGTTCACCATGGTGTTCTAGTGGCGGCGAATGATGATATGTGGAGGAAGGCATTATTAAAAACTAGAAAAAAAATCAGAGAAAAAAGCAGAGATGTTTACCTGCTGAAGCCTCCAAACAAATGCACTAGCAGGGCGCATCGGACCCGATTAATGATGGCAAAAACATTGCCATCATTAATCGGGTCCGATGCGCCCTGCTAGTGCATTTCTTTGGAGGCTTCAGCAGGTAAACATCTCTGTTTTTTTCTCTGTGATTTTTTTCAATTTTCTGGAGGATTTTTAAGTCCTCTTTTTGTGTCTGTGAGCTTTTACTCAATGTTTAGCGTTAGGACTGGCAAAATGTAAGGACCCTTGACCCGGGTTGCCAGCTTACGTATTGAGGCCCCAATATAAACTAATACCTTACATACATTGATATGTGGGTTTTTTTGCACTTTATCTTGCAGGGCGCAGTCGGACCAAGATGGCTCTGTAAACTGTAGGCCTCTATTCACACAGCATGCATTTTGTAGCACTGGGCGGCCCGCCTGTATGTGCGTTAGTAATAGGCTGTAAACCAGATGCTCTGCATTGCCTTTGTGAACAATGCCACAAACAGACTATTATCTCTTATCTTTTTGTGCACTAATGCCAAACAACCAATACTGGATTGAAAGTGGTTGTTTCATCGGTATTTTTTGCACCTGTTTTTTGCCATCATTATTCGGGTCCGATGCGCCCTGCTAGTGCATTTGTTTGGAGGCTTCAGCAGGTAACCATCTCTGCTTTTTTTTCTGTGATTCTTTTCAATTTTCTGGAGGATTTTTAAGTCCTCTTTTTGTGTCTGTGAGCTTTTACTCAATGTTTAGCGTTAGGACTGGCAAAATGTAAGGACCCTTGACCCGGGTTGCCAGCTTACGTATTGAGGCCCCAATATAAACTAATACCTTACATACATTGATATGTGGTTTTTTTTGCACTTTATCTTGCAGGGCGCAGTCGGACCAAGATGGCTCTGTAAACTGTAGGCCTCTATTCACACAGCATGCATTTTGTAGCACTGGGCGGCCCGCCTGTATGTGCGTTAGTAATAGGCTGTAAACCAGATGCTCTGCATTGCCTTTGTGAACAATGCCACAAACAGACTATTATCTCTTATCTTTTTGTGCACTAATGCCAAACAACCAACACTGGATTGAAAGTGGTTGTTTCATCGGTATTTTTTGCACCTGTTTTTTGCCATCATTATTCAGGTCCGATGCGCCCTGCTAGTGCATTTGTTTGGAGGCTTCAGCAGGTAACCATCTCTGCTTTTTTTTCTGTGATTCTTTTCAATTTTCTGGAGGATTTTTAAGTCTTCTTTTTGTGTCTGTGAGCTTTTACTCATTATTAAAAACTAGGCCCAATGTTAAGGAGCGGGTCTCCTAGACTTGTAATGCCCATACATGAAGTGCATGGGCTGACAAACATTTCCCCATGGGGTTACAGTTTTAAAAATTTATTTATGGGTATCATAGACACCCTTGCCCAAAAATTGAATGGCTGTAGCAGCATACAACATGTTCATCATGGTGATCTAGTGGTGGAGAATGAGGAAACATTGATGAAGGCCTCATTAAAAACTAAGCACAATACACACTAGTGACTGTTTTTTTTTTTTAAGTAAAAGATGAGCGGACGAGCAAGATCCTGGGCCCGCGGCAGAGCTAGTGTGCAGGGGCAGGCCTCACAAAGACCACCTGGACAGGTGCAGCAGCCCCAAGGACTCCGGCCAGCAGTCAGATTTCAGCAGCCAGCACCTGAGCCTTTGCTAGTCGGAAGAGGGTGCCAGAGAGATCCGCCGGCAACAGAGAGACCATCGCCCGAGGATCTGCAGGTGTCAGCCGAACTTGCAGAAGTGTCTATTGGGGAACGGGGCGGCCGTAGGCGTGACTTCCATGCAGAGCCGGACTGGCCATCGGGCCGCTCAAGTGTGCCGCTGTCAGCACACTCCCCCCGCTGTCAGCACACTCCCCCTGCTGTCAGCACACTCCCGGCCCCGCATTCAACTATACCGGCATCATAGACGCCGGTACAGTTGAATGCAATGATGGAGGAGAGAGCGTCCGCTGTTGCTCCCTTTCCCATCATTCACCGTTCTGCCTCTGACACTGCAGGTGCGCGATGTCGTCCTATCATCGTGTACCTGCTGTGTGTCGGGTGGGCAGACTGCAGCTGCTGAGACCAGAGCCGGGATCAGTGCGGGGCACGAGGAGAAGTGAGGAGAGTGTTTTGCTTTTTTTTTTGCCTTTTTTTAATATATCAATGAGTGATAACTGGATTGTGGGGCTATTGGGGGCTGTGCTGTATTACATTCTATGGGGGCTTGCTGTATTACATTTTTCTATGGGGGCTGTGCTGTATTACATTCTATGGGGGCTTGCTGTATTACATTCTTCTATGGGGGCTGTGCTGTATTACATTCTATGGGGGCTGTGCTGTATTACATTCTATGGGGGCTGGCTGTATTACATTCTGTGGGGGCTGTGCTGTATTACATTCTATGGGGGCTGTGCTGTATTACATTCTATGGGGGCTGGCTGTATTACATTCTATGGGGGCTGTGCTGTATTACATTCTATGGGGGCTGGCTGTATTACATTCTATGGAGGCTGTGCTGCATTACATTCTATGGGGGCCAAGCTGCATTACATTCTATGGGGCTGGCTGCATTACATTCTATAAGGAAGGGCTGTATTACATTCTATGGGGGCTGTGCTGTATTACATTCTATGGGGGCTGTGCTGTATTATATTGTATGGGGGCTGTGCTGCATTACATTCTATGGGGGGCTGTCTTACATTCTATGGGGAGGGCTGTATTACATTCTGTGGAGGGGGGAGCGGGCTGTATTACATTCTATGGGGAGGGCTGTATTACATTCTATGGGGGCTGTATTACATTCTCTAGGGGCTACATTATATTCTATGGGGGTCTGTATTATATTCAATGGGGAGGTGGGCAGTATTATATTCTATGGGGGGGCTGTCTTACATTCTATGGGGTGCTGTATTATATTCTATGAGGGACTGTATTATATTCTTTGGGGGGCTGTATTACATTCTATGGGGAGGGCTGCATTACATTCTATGGGGGCTGTATTACATTCTCTAGGGGCTACATTATATTCTATGGGGGTCTGTATTATATTCAATAGGGAGGTGGGCAGTATTATATTCTATGGGGGGCTGTCTTACATTCTATGGGGTGCTGTATTATATTCTATGAGGGACTGTATTATATTATTTGGGGGGCTGTATTACATTCTCTGAAGGGCTACATTATATTCTATGGGGGGCTGTATTATATTCTATGAGGGGTGATTGCATCATACTCTATGAGGGGGCTGCATTATATTCTATGGGGAGCTGCATTATACTATATGAGGAGGGCTGCATTGTATTCTATGGAGAAGCTACATTCTATGGGGGGCTGCATTATGCTCTATGAGGGGGCTACCATATATTATATATGCAGGGGCTGCATTATACTATATGAGGGGGCTGCATTATATTCTTTGGGGGTTTAGATTATACAAATGGGGCTACAATATATTCTGTAGGGTGGCTGCATTATACTCTGGGGTGGCATCATTATACTATATGTGGGCTGCGTTATACTGTATCGAGGACTATGGAGAATACATTATATGAAGAACTATGGGGTGCATTATACTATGGGAAGTGAATTGTAATACATGGATGACAATGGCGGGGCATTATACTATATGGAGCACTATGAGGAATGTATTATACTATTTGGAGGACTGAGGAGTGTATTATACTATATGGAGGACTGTGGCAGTACATTATACTATATGGTGGACTGAGGAGTGTATTATACTATATGGAGGAATTGCAGTGTATTTTAATATATGGAAGACTATGAGGAGTGTATTATACTATATGGAGGAATTGCAGTGTATTCTAATATATGGAGAATAGTGTTGAGCATTCCGATACCGCAAGTATCGGGTATCGGCCGATACTTGCGGGTATCGGAATTCCGATACCGAGATCCGATACTTTTGTGGTATCGGTATCGAAACAACATTAATGTAAAAATGTGTAAAAGAGAGAATTAAAATAAAAAATATTGCTATACTCACCTCTCCGACGCAGCCTGGACCTCAGCGAGGGAACCGGCAGCGTTGTTTGCTTAAAATTCGCGCGTTTACTTCCTTACGTGAAGTCCCGGCTTGTGATTGGTCGCGTGCCGCCCATGTGGCCGCGACGCGACCAATCACAGCAAGCCGTGACGTAATTTTAGGTCCTTCAGGATTTTAAAATTACGTTCTGGCTTGTGATTGGTCGCGTCGTGGTCACATGGGCGACGCGACGAATCACAAGCCGGGACGTCACGGGAGGCAGGACACGCGCGCATTTTAAAATGCGCGCGTGTCCAGCCTCCCGTGACGTCACGGCTTGTGATTCGTCGCGTCGCCCATGTGACCACGACGCGACCAATCACAAGCCAGAACGTAATTTTAAAATCCTGAAGGACCTAAAATTACGTCACGGCTTGCTGTGATTGGTCGCGTCGCGGCCACATGGGCGGCACGCGACCAATCACAAGCCGGGACTTCACGTAAGGAAGTAAACGCGCGAATTTTAAGCAAACAACGCTGCCGGTTCCCTCGGTGAGGTCCAGGCTGCGTCGGAGAGGTGAGTATAGCAATATTTTTTATTTTAATTCTTTCTTTTACACATTAATATGGATCCCAGGGCCTGAAGGAGAGTTTCCTCTCCTTCAGACCCTGGGAACCATCAGGAATACCGTCCGATACTTGAGTCCCATTGACTTGTATTGGTATCGGGTATCGGTATCGGATTGGATCCGATACTTTGCCGGTATCGGCCGATACTTTCCGATACCGATACTTTCAAGTATCGGAAGGTATCGCTCAACACTAATGGAGAACTATGAGGAGTGTATTATACTATATGGAGGAGTGTATTATACTATATGGAGGACTGAGGAGTGTATTATACTATATGGAGGACTGAGGAGTGTATTATACTATATGGAGGACTGAGGTGCACATTATAATATATGGAGGACTATTGGGTATATTATATTAAGCAAGCAAAATGCTGCCTATTCATCGAGTGATTGGATTGTTTATGTGGGAACAGAAATCCTTGTTCTCAGCAGCACATCACCGCTGTAAACTGTAGTTGTGCTGCTGATAACATGATACTGTATGGGGACAGATTGATCTAATTGTGATTGTTCTGTTCCCTTCATTCTTTCTCAGTTGGTGTAAAGAGGCCAGGGAACAAGCGAACGACTTCAGTATTGTCGATCACACTCGTTTAGCGGCCTGAGATCAGCGCATGTAAATACAGCAGAAATGCTTCGCAGGGAGACGAGGCAAGGATGATGACAGTTGTAGTTGGCACCCGACGCCTGGGAATAGCGCTAACTCTACTGCTTTTCCCAGCCGCCAAAGCATTTCATTCTGGTATGTGTAATGATTTTTAGGGTTGATGTCAGCTGCATAATGTCAGCTGCTATCAATCCCTGGTGTAAGTAATGGAGAGGTGTCTATCAGACATCCCCACTATTAGCCCAGACCTGGCGAGACCCAGCGACTCTGAAGAGTGGTGACGTAGTAACAATACCGCTCTTCACAGTCGCCGAGCTCAGCGCAAGACCCGGAATATCTGAAGAGCGGTGACGTTACTGATGTCACCGCTCTTCAGAGTCACCGGATCTCGTGCTGCGCAGCGGAACCAAAAGGTTCCATAGCCTTTGGTCGTCTCATCCCTTCATTATCTACGAGATCCAGTTATGTACAGTAGGTAAAGTAGCGGCTTTTCTTGGTACTGCAACTAAAAGCAATAAATAGGACCGAGCTGTAATGCTGGATACAGCTGTGATCATATGTTATATAGTCGTGTTACACTCCCCTCACTTCTTGTAATCTACAAGTGTACAAAGATATTATACAGTCACCATGTGACAAGTGGGCCTGTGTGACTACAAATGCCAGGGCTGAATTTTAGTAAAAGAAACAAAAGAAAAAGACACTGCTATAAAAGAATGCACACCATGAATTTTATATGAACATACAAAACACTTTATTGGCATAAACAATAAAAACAATTAAAATCAATACGTCACTACGGACCGTCTGGACAACCGATATATATCTATATATGCACCCAATAGTATATAGCCTGTCAATAAATCACATATATTTAGGCAGTTATAATAATAGCATCCTACCTAGCGGCTCATGGGGAATCTAAATAACCACAAAAAAGCTCCCATATACATAGTGGGACATAAGTACGGGCTATAAGGGCATAGTACCCACAGCAAGATGCAACCCACCTATGTTGAGACAAGCTGAAGTGTCCAGGGGACCGAGTGGACCGTGACCCCACGCGTATCGCCTCCCGAATGAGGCTTCGTCAGGGGAAGTACCTAGCCTACCAATATAACAGTGTATATATACATGCATCATTAATGCCTTAAGCACCTACCGGTGTGTCAAAAAGTCGTAACACGGGGGCGAGGCTAGCACATCACTCCCCGCCGGAAGTGGCATGCCCCAGAAGGCCTAGCGGTGAAAGACATAGAGCGCCTGCGCGCGTAAAAGATAGACACCAGCATAGGAATCGCGCATGCTCAGTAGAGTGCGAAGTACGGAGGAGTGTACTCAAAAGTATTAAAGAATAAAGTGCACGCCGCTCCAGTGCACGTGCATAGACCTACAATTGGATCGCGTGTGTGCCATAGAATCCAGGGAGGCATTATCAAGGATGAAACAAACAGGAAGCAACCCCCGTGAGGGATAGAATGGTGTTATGATAATATGTATGCGTACCCATGGGATCCCGGCCAAGAACCGCCAGGATAAGAGATCCAATCTGATCAGTTTGTCTGTATGACCACAATAAGAGAACAAAATACATGAATAAATTGGCGCACATACGAGATATGTCATCGGAAAAACAATGACACATATGTGCCCACATATAAGTGGAATAAGCGACCCCACTGCGTGCGCCTGGGTATAATTCCCGAGCACACGCAGTATGGGAGTACCTATTGGACAGTTTCTAAGAACAAGGAGGAACTGTACACATGATGATGATTTCAGGTCGGAGGCCCTGGCATTGACTTCTCGGTTCAAGGAGAGAAATTATCCCCAGAAGTGTATATCCTCGGCATTTCAGAGGGCAAGAACCCAGACACAGGAATCGTTATTGAACACGGTACGTAAGGTACGGGACAATGTGCCTAGGTTTATAACTAATTATAATACTCATTGGGCACAATTGGGAAATATCTTACGTAGGCATTGGGGTATTCTTACCACGGATTTGAATACTTCCAATGTTGTGGGTAAGCATCCTCTTCTTGTAGCCAGGAGGGCACCCAATTTGAGAGACCTCCTGGTTCAAAGCCATTATAGACGACAGACCACCCGTCTTAACCGTGGATTGAGGCTTAGAGGCTCCTTTCCCTGTGGAGACTGCAATGTTTGTCCCCATATGGGTCCAACCAGGGAAAATTTTCAAAACCCCATTGATGGCTCAATATACAAGCTTGGGGGATACATCAATTGTAAGACTAGATGTGTCATTTATGCCCTTATCTGTCCATGCAAGATGGTCTATGTGGGCCAGACCTCTCAGGAATTGAGACGGAGGGTCCAAAAACACTTCTCCACAATACAATTGGCCAGAAGTGATTCTGAGAAAGGGAGGACCCTGACCCCGGTAGCGGCCCATTTTTTAGCATACCATTCATGCAGTGTAACCAATACACGGGTGGTTGGACTGGAAAAAGTTTCTATGTCAGAGAGGGGGGGCTCCCCTAAGAAACGTTTACTTCAAGTTGAATCGCGGTGGATTTTTAATTTGGGATCTGTCACTCCTACAGGTCTAAATGAAGAGCTTTTATTCACCGGTTTCCTTGGTTAAAACTATGAATTGGAGGACTATTGGAACATCTCGTATCACGTGGAGTTGAAGCAATGAGGGACAAATGTATGGGACTATTGGAACATCTCGTATCATGTGGAGTTGAAGTAACAATGGATAAATATATGGGCCCCAGGATACATACCAAGCAAACACTGTATATGGACTTTTTGGGGATTTTTTGCTTTAGGACTTTTTATGGAATTTGTAGCATTGATCTTGTCATATATGGTCTGGCTTTGGCTCATGGGGGGTAACTCAGATGACCTTGATCGGCTCATGGGGATGGATACAATATGTGTGTTTTTTGATATGTGGGATGGACCCAAATGGGCCGTCTTGGGCACATATTCCCAAGGCCTTCTGGTTAGGATGGGTTGGTTCAATTTATGAGCCCCCTTGGTCCTGACATTATATATGGGCCTTCTTTTTCTTCCCTTTTTCTTTCTCTCCCCTTCCTTTTTTTTTTTTTCCCCCCTTTTAAAAAGTACCCTCCCGTTATTCCTATATCCTTTATTCGTATTGGTCTTAGAGAATTGATAACTAGGTCATTTTAGAACCTTTAGTGGACAATGTAGTATATATTATATACAGTATAATTCTATCTCATAGGAAGTACAACGTTTGTTCATAGAAGTACATTATAAACTTTTACTCACATTTTTGATATATTATGAGCAATAAATAAATATTTATAACATGGATTGCTTTATATTATCATTTAATTATAGTGGTGTATGATGTATGCTTTACCCCCCCTTTTAGGGTGATATGAGAAACTTTGCCGTGGTTACATGACCTGGATGGTACTGTGTATACATGTGGTTCATATGTGCTGGGTATATATGGTCGTGACTATACAGGGATAATGTGATTATGTGTACCTGTGGGGAGCTGTTGTGGTGTTTGCAGGTAGGTGTGGATCCTGGTGTGTGGTGTGGTGATATCTGTGACATTGGTTGGGTTGTTCCACACACCTTTTTGGTCCATATTAAAGCATTAATACATCTTATCTAATATATAATTGCCTAGAATACTACTTCCTGCAATTTGTGCCAACTTCCGTGGCTTTGTCCGGAGCTAATGTCCGGAGCTAATGTCCGGAGATAATGTCCGGAGATAATGTCCGGAGCTAATGTCCGGAGATAAGTGACGTCACCAGTGTCCTACACCCAGGCAGAGCACAGGGGCCCCAGGCAGCATATGAGGCCCCAGGCAGAGCACAGTGGCCCCAGGCAGAGCACAGGGGCCCCAGGCAGCATATGGGGCCCCAGGCAGAGCACAGTGGTCCCAGGCAGAGCACAGGGGCCCCAGGCAGCCTATTGGGCCCCAGGCAGAGCACAGTGGCCCCAGGCAGAGCACAGGGGCCCCAGGCAGCATATGGGGCCCCAGGCAGAGCACAGGGGCCCAAGGCAGCATATGGGGCCCCAGGCAGAGCACAGTGGCCCCAGGCAGAGCACAGGGGCCCCAGGCAGAACATGGGGCCCCAGGCAGAGCACAGGGGCCCCAGGCAGAGCACAGGGGCCCCAGGCAGCATATGGGGCCCCAGGCAGAGCACAGGGGCCCCAGGCAGAGCACAGGGGCCCCAGGCAGCATATGGGGCCCCAGGCAGAGCACAGGGGCCCCAGGCAGAGCACAGGGGCCCCAGGCAGAACATGGGGCCCCAGGCAGAGCACAGGGGCCCCAGGCAGCATATGGGGCCCCAGGCAGAGCACAGGGGCCCCAGGCAGCATATGGGGCCCCAGGCAGAGCACAGTGGCCCCAGGCAGCATATGGGGCCCCAGGCAGAGCACAGTGGCCCCAGGCAGAGCACAGGGACCCCAGGCAGCATATGGGGCCCCAGGCAGAGCACAGTGGTCCCAGGCAGAGCACAGGGGCCCCAGGCAGCTTATGGGGCCCCAGGCAGAGCACAGTGGCCCCAGGCAGAACATGGGGCCCCAGGCAGAGCACAGTGGCCCCAGGCAGAGCACAGGGGCCCCAGGCAGAACATGGGGCCCCAGGCAGAGCACAGGGGCCCCAGGCAGAGCACAGGGGCCCCAGGCAGCATATGGGGCCCCAGGCAGAGCACAGTGGTCCCAGGTAGAGCACAGGGGCCCCAGGCAGCCTATGGGGCCCCAGGCAGAGCACAGGGGCCCCAGGCAGCATATGGGGCCCCAGGCAGAGCACAGGGGCCCCAGGCAGCATATGGGGCCCCAGGCAGAGCACAGTGGCCCCAGGCAGAGCACAGGGGCCCCAGGCAGAACATGGGGCCCCAGGCAGAGCACAGGGGCCCCATGCAGAGCACAAGGGGCCCCAGGCAGCATATGGGGCCCCAGGCAGAGCACAGGGGCCCCAGGCAGCATATGGGGCCCCAGGCAGAGCACAGCGATATTTTGGACCACTGTGCGGTGTTTCAGACCCCCTGTGTGATGTCTGGGGCCCTGTTCTTAAGTATATTAAAGATTAAAGTAACGTATATTAAAGTATATTATAGATCAAATTTGACACGTTTATGAGCACCATTGAGTGATATACTCAAGAATGACATAATTTTTCAACATTTTATGGTTTCAAACTGTAAACACTCAGAGTTTTTTTTACTTCAACCAGAAAACCTTAACGGTTCATAAAAAACTTGACTGTTCAGGATATGATAAAAGTCATAGTATTCTGAATCTTTAACTTATAAAGATACCCTTACATGGGGTGATTATTGGTTCCAGAGAGGCTTTCGGCCGATAATCGTACACATGGCTGGTGACAGGACAATACAATATAAACGTTCAAAGGTAAACACTGATAACATTAAAATCTAATATATAATTGCCTAGAATACTACTTCTGGCAATTTGTGCCAACTTCCGTGGCTTTGTCCGGAGATAATGTCTGGAGATAAGTGACATCACCAGCGTCCTACACCCGCTCAGGGTGGACAAAGATATATGCCTTCGTGGTGCGCGGCACTTTTCTGATTGGTTGCCGCCTGCCGCGAGCGACCAATCAGAAATGTGCCGTACTGTCAAGAATTGTCAAGAGCTGGTGAGTGCAGCCATTTTTTGTTCTTTCTTACTATTATTTATTAATTGTATTATTCTTACATTTGAATAAATAAAGTATATATGGATTCTAGACTCCCGATTCTTTAGAATCGGGCTGCCATCTAGTATTATCATAACACCATTCTATCCCTCACGGGGGTTGCTTCCTATTTGTTTCATCCTTGATAATGCCTCCCTGGATTCTATGGCACACACGCGATCCAATTGTAGGTCTATGCACGTGCACTGGAGAGGCGTGCACTTTATTCTTTAATACTTTTGAGTACACTCCTCCGTACTTCGCACTCTACTGAGCATGCGCGATTCCTATGCTGGTGTCTATCTTTTACGCGCGCAGGCGCTCTATGTCTTTCACCGCTAGGCCTTCTGGGGCATGCCACTTCCGGCGGGGAGTGATGCGCTAGCCTCGCCCCCGTGTTACGACTTTTTGACACACCGGTAGGTGCTTAAGGCATTAATGATGCATGTATATATACACTGTTATATTGGTAGGCTAGGTACTTCCCCTGACGAAGCCTCATTCGGGAGGCGATACGCGTGGGGTCACGGTCCACTCGGTCCCCTGGACACTTCAGCTTGTCTCAACATAGGTGGGTTGCATCTTGCTGTGGGTACTATGCCCTTATAGCCCGTACTTATGTCCCACTATGTATATGGGAGCTTTTTTGTGGTTATTTAGATTCCCCATGAGCCGCTAGGTAGGATGCTATTATTATAACTGCCTAAATATATGTGATTTATTGACAGGCTATATACTATTGGGTGCATATATAGATATATATCGGTTGTCCAGACGGTCCGTAGTGACGTATTGATTTTAATTGTTTTTATTGTTTATGCCAATAAAGTGTTTTGTATGTTCATATAAAATTCATGGTGTGCATTCTTTTATAGCAGTGTCTTTTTCTTTTGTTTCTTTTACTGCACTACTACTACTACTGCTATTTGCACCCTCTAAATTGCATATTCTTATGGCTGTGCGCTGGTTTTTTCTGGTATCTCGAGGGCTGAATTTTAGTCCCAGTCCTGCCCTAGTTGCGGACCTACGCTAACTCTTAAAAGCAGGATTCTGACCCTATCTCAGCAGCAGCTCTCTCTATACACGATAAGTCCGGAGCAGAATGCGGCGCCAGGTCTCTTATAGACCTGATGGCGCTGTGCGGCCAGCCAATCACTGTAATACCACAACAAAGATGGCTGCGGCATTACAGTGCATGGCTGACAATCCCTGCACTGTCATTGGCGCTCTAAAGAGCGCCAGAATTGCAGAGCGGAGACCCGAGCTCCCGCCGAATAATCCGGAAATACTCGGTGCTCGCCAAGTACACCGAGCACGTTCGCTCATCACTAGTAGCCACTATATGATCCCAGACTGCACAGCAGGACCCCCCATTATTATGTTCTCCTGCCCTAATAGTGGGTTTTGGATGGAGCTGTCTTCATTAGGTAAGCCCTTTACCTTTACAGTATGTTCACCTGCTCTGCATACAAGTAACTTTCCAGATACTGAAAAATCATGAAATTTCTAACGAGGAGTTTGCTCAACAATTAAAGAATTGATTATACTTTCTATAGGGATGGAAAATGGAAAAAAGGCATAAAACATTTTGAGTCTTCTTGAGTTGTTATTACATAGGGGAAAAATGAATTTGCACAGGAGGTTATTAGTCTGATACACAAGGCACGGTTATGGAGAGAGCAGAACTATCAGATGCACTTGGAACAAAGCCTTCTCCGCAATTAAAAATATTACATTGTTGACCTATCCTTAGACTAGGTCATCAATATCTGTAGAGTAGGGGTGCAACACCCAGAACCCCGGCTGCTCAACCATTCCTGGATCCGGCAGTGGACTGGAAGCTGTCAGTTGGGGAGCTGCACAGAACAGCTCCTTTAATGGTATAGTGGCCTCAGACTGGTACTGTACGTCTGCCCCCTATTGATTTGAATATGAGGCGTATGTGCAGTACCTGGCCACGGCCACTGTTCCAATAATGGCGCTGCGCTGTGCAGCTACACAACGGGGCACTTCTGGCCGCCATCAGCATTGGGAACATCTGATCATTAAAGTGCGGAATGTCGCATCTCCACCACTCAGATATTGATGACCTAGCCTAAGGATGGGCTATCAATGTAAAAGTCATGGACAACTCCTTTAAGGAGATATTATATATAGCACATAGTTGTCATCTCGGGGTCATGTTACAGAGTTTTTCTTCAAGATAGATCTCTAAAAAGACATTTCCTTAAGAATTAAAGTGCAATAATCCATTCCTGCCCCCTCTGATCTCTGCTAAGCATCCTTCTCTGAAGCACAGAGTTGGCCCAATCTTGTACCATTCTCAAAAACCTCGGTGAAAGAACAATATACGGGCCCTCTGCAGCCCAAGAGCTCCTCATAAGGCACAGATCCACCTGCTTTGGAGATGGAAATGATCTTCTCCACCTCTTGGACCCCTGAGCGGCCGAACAGGTTGCACCGATGCGATGTCCGCCCCCCCCCCCCCCCCCCCGATTCTTCTCCAAGAGCTTCTAGAATTCTATCCCTGCAGCCACATCCTCAGGATGACTTCATCTGTTACAGATATCAGTGCTTTCCTAATTGAAACCCTATTATTTCCCCTAATCCGCAGCCAGGCAGGATTTATTGTAATGCTGACGTAGAATTACAACCCTACTATGGTTGAAGTGACCCATGACTTAGAACATAGAGGAACAAGTCCTAGAACTGGACTCCTTGAAATATCCCCCGGCCCAGTTCATAGTATCAGTGGGTTAACTGCTATCTTTAGTCTGTATACATAGGAATAAATCTGATGAATTTCTTCCTATTTTTGGTGCTATGGATTGTTGGGCAAGTAATAGAGCAGCTCATAGAGGACTGGCTGGATAATGCAGCCGCTGCCCATGGTGCTGAACCTCATACTCCCATTTATAGTACCATGCACATACTATGTATATATATATATATATATATTCCTAATTATATATATTGGATTTTACTAGTAATTAATTATTTGTTACTAATTCTATGCATTTCCTACAGAGACATGTTATGTATCTGCAAAGAAATAATGCCAATGCATACAAATCTTAGATAGTCCTATAAGAATAATGACCGTATACTGTATATGATCATTTATTTGTAGATCTTCTATCACACATACTAGATAAATGGAGTCATATCTTTTTTTTTTACAACATACCTAATTTAGTATTTAGTAATATTTGTGGCTGAAGACCAGGATTGCCAACCATCCTGAAATTCCTGTACAGTCCGTTAAAAAAAAAAAAAAAAAAAGGATACTGTTTGCTTCTGTCTGTAAAAAATGGGATGCGTACATCAATTTTGGGAAATTATCGAAGCTTGTCCAGGTATTTTATTGCTGTAATTATCATTTTACAATTTGCAGCTGATGTCTTGATAACAGAATGATGTGCTTGTAGATAAGGATCACTTATAATCTTGCTGATTTATTATGGTTTTCCATTGTGTCCGTAAAAAATGTCGTCTGTCCGTGATTTTTTGATAAGCCGTCCAGAAAAAAATAAAAAAAAAATCAAGTTGGCAACCCTGCTGAAGAGTGCATGTGGAACTAGAAGTATGGCTCGCTGAGACTTATTGTCCCTCATCAGAATAGTGTCAGCTTACTTTCCTTTCATACAAAAGAAATAAACTAATGTGACTCTTGGTTATAATTAATTGCCAAGTCTGATTTATCTGCCAGGCATTGCTTCCTATGAAAAGCCTCAATGTTTTATTAGTGGGATTCTGACGCCCCCTTGTGTCCATTTAGTGATATTGTCAGCTTTTACAGCACTGACATTGGCACACAGGTAGCATTTGGTGATACAGATCAAACCTGTTGGCAGGAGGGAAACTGATATCTTCTTTTATGTAACTGTTACATTGTTTGTATAACTATCAAGAATTTTAAAATTTAGAACTAAAGGATTTAACAGTTTCAGGGGGGAAAAATGATCATGATTTCTATAGGGTTAATGGGGCTGAATGTGAGCAACATGCAAAAATCTAATGTGCAGTAATGGGTCTCCCCTCCCATAACATCATAGGGAAAGAAGAAGAAAAAAAAATATTGATGGTTCTGAGCTGCACATTTCTGGCATTGCAATAAATTCTTCATCTTGTCTGGGAGGGTGGGGGGAGGGTAGATTTCCTTCATCAGCCCCCAGGACACCTGCAGGCAGCAAGGACCCTGCATACGAGTCACGTTAGCCCTTTGGATGATGAGGGTGGCCAACTAATAGCTTCCAGCAGCAGCAGCAGCAGCAGCAGCAGGAGCTGCACTCGCACTGGACTCGGGGAGGCGTCGCACTGACTCATGTCTCTGCTCACACATGAACTGCTTGCCTGGCTCTAAAAGAGAATAGCCAAGTACTTGAGAAGAAGACAGGGCATCCCTAAACCTACCTGCATCCTACTGATTCCACCCATCCAGTCTTCTCCCTGGAGTTCCTATAAGGCACCTGTATCTGGGGATCGAGACTGCAAGATTTAGGATCTCGATGAACTCCTAGCAGATCCCTGCAGGTGGGCAATCACCAGGTGAGCCTCGCCTCCTTCCTTTTCTATAGCTGCATTCTATTGTATCATGTTCTTGTTCTATTATTTGGGGATGTGAAGCTTTAGCTTTTGTTCCCAGCCCAATGGATAAAGCCAGGTAACCTGTTACACCAGCCGCTCTTCTGCCTCCATCCAGGTACGCAGCCTGTTAGGATCAATGGCTTTTAGTTCGGTTCTAGCTAGTTACATTTCTCTGGAAATTAGGGATCTAATGAGAACGAATAGATGTTGTGATAGTAGCAGAAGGAATAGATTACTATATAGATTCACTTCATACGTCACTGTCAAGAAAGGAAGCAATTAATGAATCATTTTAGGGTCAGATAACTCATACAAATAGATCATTGTTTTTTTTGGAATTGGGGCACTCATTACTAATAAGTCAGACTTGTCTTAATTAGATTGGATCTTAATTAGATTTTTTAGACTAGGTTCCATTTATGTGATCTTATAGAATCATTACATATGTGATTAATTCTATTATGTTTGCATTGGACACATTCTGATGATAGAACTCCAATCAGTTTCCTGTTCAGTAGGATCAATCATTTTCTTGATCATTTCACCATTTTCCTTGCTGTCTGGGGTTGGACCTGACACATTCTTGATAGAATTTCAGGAGATTGCATGGTCTGCTGAGCCAGTCTAGTCCTCAGAGAACAGGACTAAAGATACATTTGACTTTAGGCTAGCCCTTTTGTTAGCAGTCCCAGCATAGCCTCGGTGTTCTTCTGTAGCCTTCACGCTGGTGTTCTCCTCCACTTCACATCAAATGAGACTGTTTCAAGCTTAGGTTGGATTCAGGTCATTGTCAACAGGCTCTGAGATTTCCAAGGTCATTCCAGTCCAGGTGGATTTCGTTTCTAAGCCATTCTTCTCTATAAAGTACATTTTCTTTTTCCTTCGAGGTGGATCTCCACAGCTTCCTCTGGACAACCAGAAAGGAGATACTGCTATCAACTAAAGTCAACTAAACAAAGGACTTTGTTACTGGAGAAATGGCTTCTTCTTCTCCACCTTCTTCCAGTGCCAATCAGGACACCAACCCATCCAACCTGCGACCTACAAGTAGGAGACTCATTTTATTTGCACTTATTAGATGAATGCAGCTATGGAAATGTTTAATGTAACAAGGAAAAACTATATAGATGGCATTGCATTATGTGAGAGCCATCTGAAACAATTAAGCATCTCCAGGCTTGATTAAAGGAAATGTGCTGTTATTAGCACTTCAATCATGTCCCTCTTGTTGGTTCTTCTAGGCTTTTAGCGAGTCCTGTTATAATCAACCTGCATTTGGTGATAATTGCAGCTTTTTGGGGGAAAATTGTTGAGCGTTTAAGGGATTATACTTTAGTTGGAGGAGCTGGAAGGAGCTTGTTGTATGCAGATTCATGAGATCTGGTCAGCATAGAAAGTAATTGCAAATATATAAATATATACAGTGTATGTGTACATATACAGAATGTGACATGATGAAAAGAGACAAAAGAAGAGGAACACAGGACAGAGAAGACTGCCAGCCACTCCATAGCCTGACAGGGCTGCAGAGGCTCTGAGGCATGAACACAGGGTCATTATCCTGATTATTGTGGAGCCAGAGAGGATGGAGGCAAAGAGCACAGAGAAATAGGATTTATTGTCATCCCAGGGTTTCCTTTAGATAGATAGATAGATAGATAGATAGATAGATAGATAGATAGATAGATAGATAGATAGATAGATAAATAGATAATGAATTGATTGATAGATAGATATAGATAGATAGATAGATAGATAGATAGATAGATAGATAGATAGATAGATAGATAAATAATAAATAGATAGATACATTTAAGCGTTTCTGCAGATTGTTTGATATCATTCCTATAGTTTTGAAAATTATTATTGCTTTTTCTTTTATATTTAAATGTAATAATAGTAATAATAGTTTTTGAAACAGATTGAAATGTGGGTGTGTGGTGTGAGAATATGTGCTGTTTATGTATGTGTATGTGTGTATATATATATATATATATATATATATATATATATATATATATATATATATATATATGTATATATATATATATATAAAATTGTTGAGCATGTGTGTATAAAACATTGTAGTGTATGCGATCTGTGTGTTTATTTATATGTGTCTGTATGTCATATACGTGTGCTGTCTGTACATGTGTATGTCTATAATATCCAATTGTATTTTATTTAGTTAAATAAATGTTGTTATTTTATTTGTATTTATGTGTGTAGTCTGTGCACTGTATGTTTATATATGCTGGTATGTGATACACTTATATATGATTTGTGTGTACTTAATACGTGTTTGCAATGTGTATGCAATATCTTTGTGTATATTAGTTGTGCATTCCTATGTGTATGCATGGATGCCATATATGTGTCTGTATGTATGTGTGTGTATATATAGTGTGTGCCTCTGTCTGAGCAGTGTGTGTGTCTGCCTGCTGGAGTTGCAGCAGACATGCTCTATTTCTCTCTGTATAGGGTCATAGATTTCTCCCAGATACTTCATTCCATTTGCTGCCCATGTGATGCTGAAAATCACTGTCCCCCAAACCAAACCCTTCCTCCCTCCCCTGGCATAGTGCTGGTCTCTGTACATCTGCATGTTCAACAGCCCCCTGCCCACCCAAACTAGTACTGGTAGAATTAATTAAAACAATTCTCTAATAGCCTCTGTCTTTATAGTTTTTATGGATGTTTTATTAGAAGACACACACCTAATCTATTTCTTTAAATCTGACTTAAATGTCCATATTTCATTATTGCGTGCGGATGATCGAATAAGAACCGCAAAACCTTTATTTGTAGTTAATCATCCTAATGATCATATATTGTAATCACTTGTCTGACGTCAGTACAAAATGACGTCACTGATGCCCATAGATACACACATTGGCTGAAACAAACAGAGCTCCTTGGATTTTCTTGTCAAACTGAAAAGCCAGAAATATGCAATTTATTTAATATCTATCTATCTATCTATCTATCTATCATCTATCTATCTATCTATCTATCTATCTATCTATCTATCTATCTATCTATCTATTATCTAGCTATCTATTATCTATCTGTCTATTTACAGTCTATATTTCTTTCTATCTATCTAATATCTATCTATCCATCTTTCTATCTAATATATATATATATTTCTATCTATTATCTATTTATCTATCTAATATCCATCTATCCTTATCTATATTTATCCATCCATTATCCATCTTTCTATCTAATATCTATATATATTTCTATCTATCTATCTATCTATCTATCTATCTATCTATCTATCTATCTATCTACTTGCCGTTCTATCATCTATCTATCTATCTATCTAATATCTATCTATCCATCTTTCTATCTAATGTCTATATATATATATATATATATATATATATATATATATTTCTATCTATTATCTATTTATCTGTCTATCTATCTATTTATCT